>NC_081352.1:41517020-41524647 GCF_029784015.1 Lycium ferocissimum | reverse complement strand
TTTATTTTAAAATGGCATTTGAAGTTTCCTTTATGCAAAATTAATGTTTTGATACAAGTTTTATTCTAAATTGCATTTTTAAAACCCTAGCAATATTTATGAAATGTTATTTAAATGGCATCGTTATATTCTTCCCTTAAAATCTTAATAACCTTTATAAGTCCTATTAGCCTTTAAAACTCTTTTTTTCATAAATTAGTATTTTCTTTAAGTTTTATTTTAGCTAATATTATTTTCCTTTGAATTTGGTAATATTTGTAAGCTATTTCCTTAAAATTTAAACGCTGTAGTTAATCTTAATTAATTAACCTAAGTTTGGCCGGATAACGCAAGTAGTTACGGATTCTAAGGATGCTAACCCCTTCCCTTTAGGATAATCTAGAACCCTTACAGAATTAAAATTTAAACGAGACCATTAACGGAGGTTTAGTTAGGCTTTACCTTAGTTAATAAATTAGGTGCCCTAATTCACCTTAAAATCAATTAGGTGGCGACTCCTTAAAATAAGCAAAAATAGGAATCTCCAATATGTTGTACCTAGTTTTAACCTATTTAAATGGGGTATAACAGTAGAGTTTCTGAGTTTACTACTTCGGGAATCAAGCATAGAATATTTAGAATATTTCTTCTCAATTATTCTACCTCTTCTAGAGATGAGTTGTGATAACTTCACAACCAAGCGCACATCCACATTTATAAGCTTACCACATACTATCACATTTACTTCAGGGAATGGATTTGTGTTTGTAACATTAATAAAAAAATTCTCATTCTTCAACAATGAAACATAATCATCTAGACTTGACTTAAACCATATCGAATCGTAATAGCTTAGAACCTCTTTTAAGATATTGCTAATTCGGGAGCAAATCGAGACATACGTACAATTTCGAGAATCTTTCTCTACCATATCTTCACTTGTAGCCACTACAAGCCTATGAAAATATTACCACTTCTGATGGTTATAGACATAAATGAATTTAATCATAACGATATGTAAGAGATATTATCACTTCTGGTGATCATGTATTTCTTGTAAACTTTCATTCTTAGCCATTAAGGATTATGAAATTAATATCATAATTCCTCTAAACAATATTGTTCTTCAGGAACAAAATTTAAGGAATAAATGATCAAGCGAACCATTTAAGATTCGAAGATCAAAAGAATCCAATATACGAAATAATGGCAACAAACATCCAAAATCCATTAAGGATGATATATGATACACTATTAGTGCCATGGATTCATTAGCTCTTTTCCATAATAACAATTTTACTTATGGCAAAATACATGCCAAAGATTTAGTCACAAACTAACAAGTAAAGGTTGGAAATCATCTTTCTTCAAGCCACATAGTTAGAATCTCAAATATCTTAGCAAAGAGAACTTATGTCCCTCACGATATTATATACAACGGAGGTAACAATAAAAATGAAATGAAAGATGACAGAATACCTGATGCGGCTCTTGCTTTCGTCTTAAAAATATTTTAAAAGAGATGGCGATGTACGTGCGATAACATGTTATGAAACTATATATAATTGGAAATGAATAAGAGAAGCAAACCAATACATTTTTAGAGAGAAGGGAGAGATTATATTATGATCTTTTCTTGATGTTGCAAATGAGAAGGCATGGAAATTTCCTTTATTTATAGAAGAAGTTTTTTCAGCCATTTTATAATATACAACTTGTACAAGTTGCTCTGCAACTTGGTACAACTAATATACAACACTACTATGAGCACCGTCTGGTATTTATCATAATGTGTAGGTGATATAATTTACATTTAATAATACATCCAAATATTAACTTGTAAAATAATTCATAACATTTTCAAAAAAAGAAATAGTGTGGCAAATTTTTGTTATAAAAGGTCAAGGCGGGTACTGAAAACTAAAAAAATTAGTTTGACTTAAATCTCTAATGGGGCCCAACTCATTTCAACAAATTTCAAATCTCCCTCGTTATTCATCCTCGTCATCTAATACTAGATTATCTGCCAAAAACAGCCATTCAAAATTCAAACAAAAAAACGACACCCTCCCTCCCCATGAAATTTTTACATTGAAAAAACAAGTTCGAAACCGTCCCTCCAACATTTTCAATTTGTCCACCATCAGTACTACCTATAAATATTTCTTGAAATCTAGTAGATCTATTACCTATCTATCACCTCCATTTGTTTTTTCTCTACATAACTTCTCTTTCTCAAATGGAGGTTTTAGATATTTGTCTAAGCGAAAATGGTTCAAATAAAGAAAATATTCCACCTAGCTCTGCACAAAAAGTTACACCATGTTGTTTGAAGGTGAAATCATGTACAAAAAATGTGAAGAGAAATTTTAGAAGGCCATTGAGAGATATTACTCACCTTTTTAACTCGCCAGTTCAGCCCGGTTCAATTGCATTCAGAAGATTTCATCGACCCGTTTCTGTTTCTTGTAATGTAATTGTTTGTGGAAAGCAAAAAATGGGTGATGAAAATGTTGATTTATTGCAGAAGAATAAATCGAAGATACTGAGAAGAGATTTTAGATGATAGTTTTTTTATGTAGCTCAATAAGATAATAATATGAAAACAGAACATCATTTTTTGTTGCCCAGTTGAAGCTATTGGGGAATCTTGGAGACCAGAAATTTGTAATCACATGAAATTAGTTGAATTGATTTGTTAGAAGAAATGATTCTGCTCTCTCTCGAGTTTGTTTTCTACAGTAATTAATTGAACTATAGCTAGAAAAATAATTTCTATAAAAATGATTCCAACCAGGGCAAATTTAGGGGTTGCTTGGTTGGAGAAAAAGTTATCTTGAGAGTAGTTATACTATGATTTTATCCCAATTAAATGTGGAATAAAATTATTTCAAATTTAATCTCGAAATTAATTATTTCTTATCCGTCGTACTAAACGAGCTCTTACCTCCTGTTTGGATGGTGGTTTCTCGTGGTTCATTAATGTATGGTTTTTACGACTACGTTTATTTCTATTGTTTTTAAAATTATGTGGTATGGTGTTGTAAACTCGTGGTTCATTCCATGGTTATATAACCATGAAAAGTTTCAATTTTTTAAACTATGGATTTGGCGGTTTTTCCTTGGTTACGTATTTCGTTTGTCATTAATCCACCATAACCCCCACCCGCCCCCCGCTTGTATCTGCCGCCACCCCCACCCCACCCCTGCCCTACTAAAACTACCTCACTCCTCTACCCACCCTGACCACCACCACCCATCGCCCCCTAATAAACAACTGACCCTCATCTCACCACGACCCCACCCACCCCCCCCCCCTTATCGTCACCTAACCCTAACCCTACCCACGACCCCCTCACTCCCCTTTACCACCCACTGCCCCTACTGGAGATCCCATAAGTTACACCACCCACCCCCTCCGCGAGATTAGTTTTATCTATTTTATTCTTTACTTGAGTTTTATTAATATATATAAATTAATTTCTAATTAATAATTAAGGGTATTTTAGTAAACTTACAAGTTATTATACAGTACCATACAATCAAACCAAACAATGCAAATGTTATTAAACCATAACAAACGATACAGTCTATCCAAACATTGTGTTCATTATACAGTACAATGCAATACAACACCATACTGTACCATACCATACTATACATTAATGAACCACGGGAAACAACCATCCAAACAGAGGGTTAGAGTATTGATACTCATTTGAACTCAGTGCTATCAATCAGAGCATAAGTTATGTATCAAAATTGCAACGGATGCGTACTAAATATGAATCCACAACTTTAAAGACATAATGGGTTCAATACTGAGAACTTTAAAAATTAACTCATAAAGCTTAAATACTATATTCGTATTTGAATTAGTATTTCTAATGACTCTAATTGTTTAGAATTGTTCTCTTTCTTGAGTGGTGATTCTTTTGTTGATTACTTTCCCAACTTATTAGGTGGTCTGTTCTTCAAAATGTGAACTTATGCATTTCCGTGAAGCTTAATCCTCACTAGACCTTTTGTACTTCATTGTGAATTAAGAGTAACCGTTAATTGTAAAGGAGACAAAAAGATGTGGTTGCCTTTTATGTAGTCAGATCAGATAGCGTCAACTTCTATTGATGTATAAATGGTTTGGTGCCTTGCATGTTGCAACTATAGTTCTTCATTGAGAAACTTTGTTGACATGCTTGTATGCAGGGGCGGAGCTACAATCTATCAAGGGTGTTCAAGCGAGCACCCTTCGCCAAAAAATTATACAGTCCACATTGGTGAAATATTATCTTATATCAAAATATATTAGCTTTTGAACACTCTTTCCACAATTGGAGAAGGTAGTCCAGAGGTAAGGGCCGCATAGAAAGCCTTCTGATTCCAAGTTTGATTCTCAACAGCAACGATCTTCCTTACCTTTTTAAAAAACAAAACTACATGTACCAATTCCCGACAGGTCTCTGTTTGACTTTTCTTTTTTCTTCTTAATTAATCTTATTTCAAATAAACAAATCTTAAAAGTGATTGTTTAACTAATATTGAATAGTATGATTTAAAATTTTTAGAGCACCCATTCATTACAAAAAATAAAAATAAAAATATACTTGCCTAAATTTGAACAAGCTTAACAAAATTTCAGGCTCCGCCACTGCTTGTATGTCAGTCCTATGCTTTAAAGGAAATGGTATTACAAACGGATGCTTGTTCATTATATATATATATATATATATATATAAAAAAAAAAAAAAACGGATGCTTGTACTCAATCCTCTACTTGTTTGGCTAAGCTGTCATACATTGTTTATTTGCTCTAGTCGAATTGAAGACTTTCAACGCTCATGCTATTTGAAAGAGCTTTCAACATGGAGTGGAGACTCCAACGTACACAAAGAGTAAGCGATCTATGAATATCATCTCAATTGAGGTATTGTTTCGCACTTAAATGGATAACTCAAACCCTTATCTTGACCAGTTTGTAGTGGAAAACCTTAATGACATAATCGTTTATAGTCACTCACTGGAGATTTGGAACCTCGAGAACAGTGTTAAGGTGTAGCAGGAAAAGAGAATGTACGTGAAAGAGTACTCAATTTATTTGAAAAGTATTTTTCAATTTTGATAAGCAAATTATGTTTGGCATATATTTTCAAAACGTACTTTTGATTGTTAAACTACAAATAGGGGAACTATCAAGATACGTTTTAGAATACGGTTATCTAAAGAGAAAAGTTATCTTAAATATTGAAGAAAAAAATTGCAACTCGTATTTTTCTAGCGGTGACTTTATTATTTCAAAGAGGAGGAGGAGAGATAGAGGAAAAATAGGGTAGAAAAAAAAGTGAGAAGGAACTTGTAGTTATAGTTGATGGACTATTCCAAAAAGAACATTGGGTATGTTAATTGGACTACTCAAAAGAGGAAGAGAATAGAGATAGGGAAAAAAAAAAAAAACATGGTGAAAACAACAAAAAGAAAAAAAAAAAAAAAAGAAGAAGAAGAAGAAGAAGAGAAGAAAAGTTTGTATTTAATTGAAAAACAAATATGTTAAATTAGTGAGAGATAGTTTGGTAAATGTAAATTTATGGTAAAAATATTTTTGACTTAAAAATCAATATTTTTTTTCCTTAAGAAATCAGAAATTTGTAGTTTCTTCTCAGCAATATAAAACTGGTTGTGCTGATGCTTAAAAGCACTTTTTATTTTGTCGGTCAAACACCTTTTTTAAAAAAATTTAAAAAGTATTTTTACAATAGAAAAAGTATTTTTAGCCTCTAAAAAAATTGGCCAAACAAGCTATAAGTCTAACCAATTCTATAATCGTTAGATCAAGCCCCAAAAGAATTAAAATTGACTTGATTTGTATATATAATGAACATATATAGTGGTTTAATTTTGACTAAGATGAAAATTAGACCATGAAACAACTCATGAAGGGATCTTATTTATTATACCACACCTTTAGGTGATTGAGCTTAAAAAGGAGAATAAAATAGAGCCCTACCGGGTTCGAACCGGTGACCTCTTGATCTACAGGCAAATGCTCTATCACAGAGCTAAGGACCCTTGTTATATAAATTAAATATTAAATATTAATTTCTTTTGGTATAATATTTGTTATCATATATTGAAAAAAAGCCTAAAATAGTCCAATATTTTAGACTTAGTCTCTAAATGACCTTATTACTTTCACATGGAGTATCAATAATCCCATGATGATATATAAAGTGGTGTATTTTCAGTCCTAGACCTAGCTACCCTGTCAGCTTTTAACAGAGAAATCGTACACCTTTCCTTCCAAACACATACATTTCTTGATTTTTTTCCTTTAATCCTTACTTAGATTCGTTCTACTTATATCTATGATAAATTTCACTTTCAGACAAATAATTAATAAGTTGGGTTTGATAAAATCTCATGGTCATTTACATGTAAGCATTTATAAGTGATTTATTTATACTTGCGGTATGACTTCATTTAGTTGACAATACTCGATTGGACAAGTGGTGGAACTTTGTAATTATCTCACCTTTAGGTGATTGAGCTTAAAAAGGAGAATAAAATAGGGCCCTACTAGGTTCGAACCGGTGACCTCTTGATCTGCAGTCAAATGCTCTACCACCGAGCTAAGGACCCTGGTTATATAAATTAAATATTAATTTCTTTTGGTATAGTATTTGTTATCATATATTGAAAAAAGCCTAAAATAGTCCAATATTTTAGACTTAGTCTCTAAAATGACCTTATTACTTTCACTTGGAGTATCAATAATCCCATGATGATATATGAAGTGGTGCATTTTCAATCCTAGACCTAGCTATCCTGTGCTTTTAACAAAGAAATCGTACACGTTTCCTTCTAGACACATACATTTCTTGATTTTTTTCCTTTTATCCTTACTTAGATTCGTTCTACTTATATCCATGATAAATTTCACTTTCAGGCAAATGTGGCTTTGATAAAATCTCATGGTCATTTACATGTAAGCATTTATAAGTGATGTATGCATACTTGCAGTATGACTTCATTTAGTTCGACAATACTCGATTGGACCAGTGGTGAAACTTTGTAATTGTCTCACCTTTAGGCGATTGAGCTTAAAAAGGAGAATAAAATAGGACCCTATCGGGTTCGAACCGGTCTTGATCTGCAGTCAAATGCTCTACCACTAAGCTAAGGACCCTTGTTATAAGAATTAAATAATAATTTCTTTTCGTATAATTATTTATTTTCATATATTGAAAAAAGTCAAAAATAGTCAATTTTTTTCGACTTAGTCTCTAAATGATCTTATTACTTTCACCTGGAGTATCAGTAATCCTATAATGATAGATAAAGTGGTTTACTTTCAGAAGGACAATAATAATTTTAATAAAGTATCTCTTCTGTAATTTTTATTAATATACAAGATATAAAAAAAATGTTTTTATATATGCATATAAAATTAATTCATAAATTTGATTAAATCACTAATATAAAATTTTCAATCACACATATGGCCTGTGATTTTCGTTCAAGGATCATATATACTGGGAAAAAAGCTCCATTAACGGAGGTTTGATTGATCAACAACAAGAAGAAAAACTAGGAAGTTAACTTTGGAGGAGAAGGAAGTTAGTTATAGAGAGAGAATTTTTCATTTTATCAAAAA
>NC_081352.1:41490863-41516920 GCF_029784015.1 Lycium ferocissimum | reverse complement strand
CTATGATTTCAAAGTTCATTGATCCGTTCAGAGTGACGTCGTGAGGAAACTTGATTTGACTATTGTCTTGGTTTGTAAATGATGGTTCGTTTTAATTATCCTAATAAGTCTTGAAAATGTTTTAAACTGCATATAGTTTCTCACGATTCTGCTCGTGCATTCTGTTGTTACATTTTTCGCCGAGTCCCGCGCCGGTTATGTTATCGTGCGCACTATGTGTATTCTGAAGTATGATGTGTATTCCGAAATATGATGTGACACGAAGTATGATGTGATACGAAGTCTGATATGATATATGATAACATGATGATATGATGGTTCTGTTTATCGAGTCCCTCATTGGAGGGCCGGGACACGTTATATGATGTATATATCTATTCTGGAGTGTGATCAGTTGGCATCAGAGCCGGTGGTGGGGCAAACCCAATGGTGGGACAAACCCAGTGGTGGGGAACCCAGTGGTGGGGCAAATCCAGTGGTGGGGCAAACCCAATGGTGAGGCAAATTCCACATTGGTTTAGGCAAATCCCTTATTGGTTTAGGCGAATCCCACATTGGTTTAGGCGAATCCTACATCGGTTAATGTCACCTCATATGATAAGTTATGATGTTATGATGTGTTACGGTAAGCATATGATGATCATTTACTTATGTCACTCAGTCCATTATGGGCGGTATGATACATGACACGGATATGCATGATTTGAATTTCGAAGTAAGCAATTTGGCATTTTGATTATTATATTTGTCTTTTGTACCTCGTATGTGCGATTTGTATTTCGGATACGCAAGTACTTTGGTATTCTGGTTATTATACTCACTTTCTGTACCCCTTACTTCGATTATGACCTCATTTTCTGTATTTCATGCTTTGCATACTCAGTACATATTTCGTACTGATCCCCTTTCTTCGGGGGCTGCGTTTCATGCCGCGTAGGTACCTACAGATGAGTAGAGGACGTTAGTGCGGTAGATATTCCGGCCCAGATCGACGAGTCCGTTTTCCTCGAGTCTTTGCCCGAGTCGATTTATGTTGCGGTATCATGTTTTGTGCTAGAGACTTTGCGAACGATGTCGTGTGTATGAGATGTCAGTTTTGTAAGCGGCTATGTAAGCCGATGTATCATTATGCTTATAGTTACAGATTTGTTATGATTACAGGTTTTATTTGATTTGATAAGATGAAAGGCATGTTTGTTTTCGGAAAAGAAAAAAAAAGTTTTCATTATGTACTTATGTCATGTGTTGTGGGCCCAGTATGGTTATGAGTATCACGAGAGTCAGTTGATATCCACCTGATCAGTTGATATCATATAACATGATACCATCCCGGACGCGAGATGCCCGGACGCGGGATATATATGGCTAAATGGATCGGAGCCGACGTTCCTCGGCAATATGATATGTTCTATTTTTTGTATACATGAACAAGAAATATTTTTCAAAGAAAGCATTACTATGGATATATGTATATATCTATATATGTATATATGTGGATCGGACTCTACGTTCCGCAGCACTAAGCATGTATGGTACCCGCCTAAAAGGCACTCAGATGTACAGGTTACTCTTTTATCTCATGATATGCTCTATATTTCCGTCATGTTACTATTTATGCTTTGTATCCTTTAATATGTTATTACCCATGCCTTACATACTCAGTACATTTCTCATACTGACGTCCCTTCTCGTGGACGCTGGGTCATGCCCGCGAGTAAAACGAGGTAGACGCGTCGATCCTTGTGAGCTCCGCTCGCGACACATTCGGGCGCTCCGGTTGTTTCGGAGCTTCAGTTTATCGGTACTACTCTTGTGTAAATATTTGGGCACGGTGGAACCCGGCCCCTACTTGTGGATATATATCTTATTTAGAGGCTCGTAGACAGACGTGTGCAGTCAGATGTTTCACGATCTTGTTCGTCCTTGTTGTTGTATAATATTTTGGTAAAGATTATTGACATTCATTTACGAGTATGATGTTGATGACTATGTTGAGTAATATATGACTGTATCATCCATACGGCCCACTCAGTAGTAAGAATAGAATGCGAGATAAGAGGTGCCCGGTATAGTAGTATCAGGTACCCGTCACGGCCTCTAGTGGAGTCGTGACAAAAGTGGTATCAAAGTAGTTCGTTCTAGGGATTGTCTACGAGCCGTGTCTAGTAGAGTTCTGTTTATAGGTGTGAAGCGCGCCACACTTATAAACAGGAGGCTGCAGGACATTTAGGAATAACTGACCTTCTTTGTACTCTAGATCGTGCGATCGAGCCATGTCACCAGGTTTCCCTGTTCTTTTCTTAATCGTGTGTTATGATTTCAGCAATGCATGTGAAAAGAAAAGCTATGGCAGCCCAAAAGGGCAAGACGGTGGCTGGAAGAAGAGTTGAATGGGAGCCACCGACGGAGGTAGAAGAGGACGAGTCTCATAACGAAGTCCCTTCTCGGACTTCTCATTCTCCACCCGTGTCGGCGGAAAGCGGGGAAAGAGTTTCGGCTCCGGCCCCGGCACACTCCGGTTCACGCCGGCGGCTACGGGCCAGCGGGTAACGAGAAGGCTGGGCGGTTGCTAACCCAGTTGGTTTCCGCGCAAGCTCAGGGCAAGGAGCGGGCTAAGGTGATAGGGCGGTGAGTGCAAGAGCCCATGATTTTATCAGTCTAAATCCTCCAGAGTTTTATGGTTCGAAACCCGATGAAGACCCGCAAGGCTTCATTGACGAGATGCTGAGGACGCTGCGGATAATACATGCTTCGGATACAGAGTCAGTAGAGTTGGCTTCGTATAGATTATGGGATGCAGCTGTCCAGTGGTATAATGGTTGGATATCTTCTGTGACACCTCGAAATTTTTCCGTACTTGAGTGACGAGTAGAACGATGAAGAGCTTGAGCATATGATGTGTTGTAAGTTGGGGATGGCCAATCATGAATTTTGTGGAGATAATAAAGTTGCGAAAAATTTCCCAGCCAGTGGTCGTAAAGTGCACAATACGGCCCGTAAAGTGATTTACGGACCGTATAGTGCGATCGTCCTCCAAGCAGTCAAAATCTCAACTTTCTGTTTTTCTTAAGCTTAAATACGTGCATGGAGGACGGACCGTAAACTAGTATACGGCCCGTAAACCATGGTCGTAAATCACCATGCATGCGCACTTACATGAGTTTACGGTTCTACTTAAGGTTAAAGACTACGCGATGGATCCGCAAGTAAAGTGGAATACGGACCGTAAACCTCCACGGACGACCCCGTTCACCTCGTATTTGAATTTCGAATTCATTAAATATGAGGACCAAGACTTATTTTATTTCATTTCTACACTACACCACTTCTCTCTCTAATCTCTCTCTACAATTATTACACAAGTTTTCAAGGATATTTAAGGATCAACAACATCAAATAAGTGAATCAAGAGTAAAGGAAATCATCAAAGATCATCCAAGTCAAGAAATCCAAATAGAGAAAAACTAGGGTTTTGCTCCCCGAAAGAGAGTATTAGCAACCAAGGCTTGTTCCTAAAACATCTAAGGTAAGATTCATGATATTTATATGTTGTTTAAGGTATTTGGGAGTTGAAATACTTGGTCATTAAAAGAGAATAGCAAAATGGGTTATGAATGATGAATAGTGACGTTTTGAGACATAGTTGGAATTGAATCATGAATGTTGTTGGGTTGTGATATAAATGTGTTATAAATGACCTATAGACATGAAATGAGTGTTGGATACGAAAAGAATATGACGATGGATTTTTAGTCATGATTATGGGAAATTGAGGTGAATTATGAAATGCGAATCATATGAATGAATGACGATTGTTGTTAATCGTATTGTGATGATTATTATGAATGTTGGGAGTTGATATGGAATATGGCGGAAAGTAGTATAAACAAAGGTAAGCTGCCCAAATTTCTATAGCTTTAGTAAGTATGTTTTTACGATGACATAGCTAATGTCGATATGAATTCCATTGAAGGTATAGACAAGCGCATTAAGGAGAACGAACAAGCAATAGAGTAGCTAAGCGGCAAAGGTATGTGAGGCTAATCCCTTTCCTTCTAAGGCATGAGTCCTATGGCATGAATTTCCTCTTTTACTATGAATGTTCCATCTCCAAGAAAGTTAAGAGTCCTCTCTCTCATGAATAGCTATACGAGATAAGAAATATAAGATGAATACGAAAATGATGATAGCAAACTAAAGTCTAGAAATGCTATAGCCTATGATATGATGCCTCTCTAAGCTAATGATGACATTTATGTAATTTGCCGATATTGATCATTGTGCACGCTCACCTATGCTTGTTCCTTCAAGGTGAGGCGAGGATACGCAAGAATGCTCATAATGACATCGGGGGTCCACGACCTTCGTCACCCCGATAAAGTATGAATAGCTAAGAGTCCCCGTACGCATGTATTGTGATAAGTATATGATGTCAAGCATACTATGACGAGCTATGATAAGCATACTATGATAAACGTATTATGATAAGCATGATGTAGTGAGTATATGATGATATCACACCGTGCCTATGGCCGGGCGGTCACCGCCAAGGCGGAAAGCGTCCTATACCTCACCATGGCGAAATGGCATGGGCGGACACCACCAGTGGGCGGCATGAGATAATATTCTCGGACGCAGCGGATGCCCGGGACGCAAAGCATTGATGATGTTAATGATATTGATTATTACACCGCACCTATATGGTCGGGCGGTTATTACGATTATGTATATATGATATGATGAAGAGTAAGAAAGTAAGTCGGCGTACGCATGATCATCCTTATGATTCGATCGATTCTGATTGCTCCTCGTTTATGCCTCACTCGCCTTATTGATGCTTCATTGTGTTTATGTCGCATACCCGCACAATATTCGTATCGACGTCCTTTTCTTCGGGGACATTGAGTTCATGCCCACGGTAGACGGGAGGTGGCCCGGACTGGAGCTAGTCGTTGATTTGAGAGCACTCCATATCTTGCGCGCGTACTTTCTCTTTTGGTATATATATATATATATATGTACGTATATTCATGTTTTTGGGCATGGCAAGGGTCCCGTCCGTCCGGATGTCTAGTATCCCGAAGAGAGCTCGTAGACACGCGGTGTGATAGTCCGGTTCCATGGCTTTTACGTATACGCATGTATATATTATTTTGATATGGCGAAGGGCTTGTGTTATAAAAGCAAATGTATTTCACAAAGATTCCGCCTTACATTATTATGAGTATATAGTATGAATAATAGCGTATCGCGGTGAAGTGGTGGTGTTCGGTGGACAGCCCGGACACCGCGTCGCGACCGTAGCTCGGTGTCGTGACAAAAGTGGTATCGCAGAGCTTCCGGTCTAGGAAGTGTCTGATAGTGTCCCTAGTAGAGTCTTGTTTATGGTGTGTTGCGCGCACGCTAATAGCGAGGAGGCTACGAAGGTATTAAGGAAAAATGATCATCTTTCTTCATATGAAATCGTGCGATGATAGCCGAGCATAAGATTTAATCCTCCCTAACGAGTATGTTTGTGATTTCCGCAATGCCGCCAAAAGTTGCACCGCCTTGCTACAAGACCACGAATAAAAGTGACAGAGTAGCCGCCAAGGAACGTTGACGGAGGAGAGTCACACTACGAGGCTTCACCTAGTGCCTCCACTACTCCTCCTAGCACAGTAAGGGCTCTTATTCCGCCCGCACCGGCCACTTCTCGGTCAAAAGCGACCGAAGCTGGCTAATTTATCGACTCACTGTTGTCGCTCGTGCACAACGGCGAACGCTAGGGTCAAGTGATCGCCGCCAGCACGAGAGCCCGTGACTTCACGAGCCTAAATCCTCCGACCTCGGGGTCGTCGACGACATCCACAAGGCTTCGTCGACGAGATGCCAAGAACGTCGTATTGTCTGCGCCCTCCGAGACTCCAGTCGCCCAGCGAGCTTCACATGTACTCCGAGACGTGCGCGATGGTACAATACCGGGAGAGCCGAGGGTGAAAACGCGCCTCCTCCCCGTGTGGCAAGAGTTTGTCGATGCCCACCGCTCATTTGCCACTCCGAGGTCCGCCGAGCTAAAGCGATAGATTTTTGAATTTCGTTGCTAACATGGTACTTATATAGCCTTCAATTTAATTTCGGCTAGGTATGCTCGACGATGGTGGCCGACACGGGTGACCCATGTATAGTCATGAGTGCTTGCACACATTTATTCAAAGATTGCCCAACTGGCCATTGGCGTACTCGGGACGGACACGAATTCAAGCTCACGCCAAATTCGAAGTATACCAACCTCCGCTGTGTGCAGGGGAACGTGAGCTGATGCAGGCTTGTTGTGCGCAGCCAGTATCTACGGGCACGGCAGCCGTGATTATGTATGTGGGATCGAGGGCAAGACATTTTCTGCACTTCAAAGTCGCCGGGCCGACTAAACGCACCTCCCCGCACGCAGACGTAAGACTTGATCGCTCTTTCGATCGGGATGTGCTGCAGTTCGGGCGGCCCTGGTGTCTGCCACCGTGAGTGACCGCGGGGCCGGTAGAGACCTCCGCACCGCAATGCGCCCGCCGGCGTTAGGACACATTCTCGGGATAAAGGCCGCCGTGTTCGGGGATGTCATACACCCCTGCGGCTGGCAGACAGACGAGAGATTGCCCCGTCGACGACGGCAGTAGCCAGACTCCAGCCCACAGGATCATTAAAGGTGATCTTCTTCGCACATCCTACGTGCTGATTTCCTTTCGGTATTCTCAAAGAAAGCCGAGGCAGTAGGCCGAGGGGGAGCACCACTTGTGCCACACAACATCATTATATGCATTAGCCTGACCAAGAAGACCCGAGTCCTCCCGTACGTGGTCGGTGCATATCAATCGTAAGAGGAAAAAGGGTGATGAAAATGTTGATTTATTGCAGAAGAATAAATCGAAGATACTGAGAAGAGATTTTAGATGATAGTTCAATTTTTTTTATGTAGCTCAATAAGATAATAATATGAAAACAGAACATCATTTATGTTTGCCCAGTTGAAGCTACTGGGGAATCTTGGAGACCAGAAATTTGTAATCACATGAAATGATTCTGCTCTCTCTTGAGTTTGTTTTCTACAGTAATTAATTGTATAGCTAGAAAATAATTTCTATAAAAATGATTCCAACCAGGGCAAATTTAGGGGTTGCTTGGTTGGAGAAAAAGTTATCCTGAGATTAGTTATATTATGATTTTATCCCAATTAAATGTGGAAAAAACTTATGTCTAATTTAATCCTGAAATTAATTATTTCTTATTCGTCGTACTAAACGAGCTCTTAGAGTATTGATAGCTATCAATCGAAGCATAAGTTATGTATCAAAATTGCAACGGATGCATACTAAATATGAATCCACAACTTTAAAGACATAATGGGTTCAATACTGAGAACTTTAAAAATTAACTCATAAAGCTTAAATACTATATTCGTATTTTAATTAGTATTTCTAACGACTCTAATTGTTTAGAATTGTTCTCTTTCTTGAGTGGTGATTCTTTTGTTGATTACTTTCCCAACCTATTAGGTGGTCTGTTCTTCAAAATGTGAACTTATGCATTTCCGTGAAGCTTAATCCTCACTAGACCTTTTGTACTTCATTGTGAATTAAGAGTAACCGTTAATTGTAAAGGAGACAAAAGATGTGGTTGCCTTTTATGTAGTCAGATCAGATAGCGTCAACTTCTATTGATGTATAAAATGGTTTGGTGCCTTGCATGTTGCAACTATAGTTCTTCATTGAGAAACCTTTGTTGACATGCTTGTATGCAGGGGCTAGAGCTACAATCTATCATAGGGTGTTCAAGCGAGCACCCTTCGCCAAAAAATTATACAGTCCACATTGGTGAAATATTATCTTATATCAAAATATATTAGCTTTGAACACTCGTTCCACAATTGGAGAAGGTAGTCCAGAGGTAAGGCCGCATGTAGTTCTCTCCGATTCTGGAAAGTTCGATTTCAACAAAGAACGCATCTTCCTTACTCTTTAAAAAACAAAACTACATGTACCAATTCCCCGATGTGTCTCGTTTGACTTTTCTTTTTCTAATTAATCTTATTTCCAATAAACAAATCTTAAAAGATTGTTTAACTAATAATTTAATAGTATGATTAAAATTTTTAGAGCACCCATTCATTACAAAAAAAAAAAAAAATACTTGCCTAAGTTTGAACACGCTTAACAAAATTTCAGGCTCTGCCACTGCTTGTATGTCAGTCCTATGCTTTAAAGGAAATGGTATTACAAACGGATGCTTGTTCATTATATATATAAAAAAAAAAAAAAAAAAAACGGATGCTTGTACTCAACCCTCTACTTGTTTGGCTAAGCTGTCATACATTGTTTATTTGCTCTAGTCGAATTGAAGACTTTCAACGTTCATGCTATTTGAAAGAGCTTTCAACATGGAGTGGAGACTCCAATGTACACAAAGAGTAAGCGATCTATGAATATCATCTCAATTGAGGTATTGTTTTAAACTTAAATGGATAACTCAAACCCTTATCTTGACCTGGGTTTGAAGTAAAAACCTTAATGACATAATCGTTTATAGTCACTCACCGAGATTTGGAAACTCGAGAATGTTGTTAAGGTGTAGCAGGAAAAGAGAATGTACGTGAAAGAGTACTCAATTTATTTGTAAAGTATTTTTCAATTTTGATAAGCAAATTATGTTTGGCATATATTTTCAAATCGTACTTTTGATTGTTAAACTACAAATAGGGAACTATCAAGATACGTTTTAGAATACTAAGTTATTCAAAGAGAAAAGTTATCTTAAATATTGAAGAAAATATTGCAACGTATTTTTCTAGCGGTGACTTTATTATTTCAAAGAGGAGGAGAGATAGAGAAAAATAGTAGAAAAAAAGAGAAGGAACTTGTAGTTATAGTTAGTGGACTATTCCAAAAGAACATTGGGTATGTTATTGTTGTTGAGTTCACCAAAAGAGGAAGAGAGAAAAGAGATAGAAAAAAAAAAAAAAAAAGACATGGTGAAAACAACAAAAAGAAAAAAAAGAAGAAGAAGAAGAAGAAGAAGAAGAAGAGAAAAGTTTGTATTTAATTGAAAAACAAATATGTTAAATTAGTGAGAGAATTTTGGTAAATGTAAATTTATGGTAAAAAATATTTTTGACTTAAAAAAATCAATTTTTTTTTCCTTAAGAAATCAGAATTTGTAGTTTCTTCTCAAAGAATATAAATCAAGCTCAGGTTTATGCTTGAAAGTACTTTTTTATTTTGTCGGTCAAACACCTTTTTTTAAAAAAATTTAAAAAAAGTATTTTTACAATAGAAAAAGTATTTTTAGCCTCTAAAAAATTGGCCAAACAAGCTTGTAAGTCTAACCAATTTATAATCGTTAGATCAAGCCCCAAAAGAATTAAAATTGACTTGATTTGTATATATAATGAACATATATAGTGGTTTAATTTTAACAAGATGAAAATTAGACCATGAAACAACTCATGAAGGGATCTTATTTATTATACCACACCTTTAGGTGATTGAGCTTTAAAAAGGAGAATGTACAAATTTAGGGCCCTACCGGTTTGAACCTCATGGACCTTCTGATCCGCAACAAATGCTCTACCACCGAGCTAAGGACCCTTGTTATATAAATTAAATATTAATTTCTTTTGGTATAATATTTGTTATCATATATTGAAAAAAAAAAAGCCTAAAATAGTCCAATATTTTAGACTTAGTCTCTAAATGACCTTATTACTTTCACTTGGGAGTATCAATAATCCCATGATGATATATAAAGTGGTGTATTTTCAAAATTCTAGACCTAGCTACCCCGTTTTCGCTTTTTAACAGAAATCGACACGTTTCCTTCCAAACACATACATTTCTTGATTTTTTCCCCTTTAATCCTTACTTAGATTCGTTCTACTTATATCTATGATAAATTTCACTTTCAAACAAATAATTAATGAGGTGGCTTTGATAAAATCTCATGGTCATTTACATGTAAGCATTTATAAGTGATTTATTTATACTTGCGGTATGACTTCATTTGATTCGACAATACTCGATTGGACAAGTGGTGGAACTTTGTAATTGTCTCACCTTTAGGTGATTGAGCTTAAAAAGGAGAATAAAATAGACCCTACCGGTTCGAACAAAGTCTTTGATCTCAGCTAAATGCTCTACCACCGCGCTAAGGACCCTTGTTATAAGAATTAAATATTAGTTTCTTTTCGTATAATTATTTGTTTTCATATATTGAAAAAAAGTCAAAATAGTCAATTTTTTTCGACTTAGTCTCTAAATGATCGTATTACTTTCACCTGGAGTATCAAGAATCCTATAATGATAGATAAAGTGGTTTACTTTCAGAAGGACAATAATAATTTTAATAAAGTATCTCTTCTGTAATTTTTATTAATATACAAGATATAAAAAAATGTTTTTATATATGCATATAAAATTAATTCATAAATTTGATCAAATCACTAATATAAAATTTTCAATCACACATATGGCTGTGATTTTCGTTCAAGGATCATATATAAGTGTGTAAGCGATTCAATTTTTATAAATAGACTAATTAGCAGCAAGCATGAAACTTGGTTCTACTATTTTCTTTTCCTATTTTTTTTTTCCTCTTTCCATTCTCCCGTCTTTAATATATCTAGGAAAATAGAAAGAGAGGAGTTCGATCTAAGAATTATTATAATTAGTAGTAATTTAATAAATAATTGTTAATATTTATATATATTGACATTAAATATGCGTATGTATACTATCAAGAAGTGATACATATCTGTGTTATTACATATAGTGCGATATTTTTTTTCCCTTCATTTTTCTTTGATTTATTTAACTCCTCTTAAGGTACTAACAATTGTAGTTTTTCACCTTCTGGAATCAAATGGCCATGTTCTTACAAATATCTTATAATTTCTCTCTTATAACTTTTTCTTGTAATAACCCTGATTTACCCTCCAAATTTTATACTAAATTTAAAAAAATATGTTTCTTTTTGTAAATAGCTTCTAGTATGCATTCCATCGCTTCCTTTAAGTTGAAAGCAGAATTCTCGTAGGAGACATACAATCCCACTCTTTCTCTCATTCTTCTCTAGTAAAACAACCTTCATTTTTGTATTTGAATTTTTTCAAAATCCTCTAAATTTTATTCAATTTTCTCTCCAAAACTTTGTATAATAGTTGATTTGTATGGTGATAATATGTATTTCATGATAAATTACACAATATCGATAATTTTTACAACTAATCATTTGAAAAAATTCTCACTTGCCAAACACTGCCATGTGTTATTTACTCACATAAAAGATATTAATATTGTGTGATTCATGAAATGAATTATAAAAAACTCTAAAAGAATTACATGCTTATTATTTGACTGGCTTCTAACATGTTAGACATGTGTCATATTTCGCTGCTTTGATAATCAATAGCTATGATAAATATGTTGTTGTACCGACTTCAAAGACTACTAAGATTTTCAGGATATCGCTTCTAACAAAACTCGTGTGTTACACCATTAAAAATAATTGAAAAGAAAAGGGGGGTAAAAATTAATTTGGTCAAATTAATTAGATGCTGACAAAAATGATATGCATAAAACTAGAAACACTCTTTTTCGTTTTGTTACAGAAAGAGAACGTGAGAATTCGTCGTAGAACAAGAAGTAGAAGAGCAAGTTAATATATAACAACTGTTTTATTTTGTAACTAAATCGCATATATGTTCAAACAACTTTGTTCATAACATAGAAGTTCTCATCTTCCTCTCCCAACGACTTCCTCAATGCTTTGTTATTTTCTTACTTCATCAGTTCAATCATACGAGAGGCCTTTGATCAGATGAGATCCGTTTTAGATTATTTCATGAGATAAATTAATAACTTTCAACAAATACGAATCGAAATATTACAAAATATAGTTAAATGTATTGTTCTGATAAACAAAATAAAGAAGAAAGAAGAACTTTTGAAATAAAATATTAACCATCTAAATAAATAAAAAGAATTAATCTATTTGTTTATACTGATCACACGCACACACAAGAAAAAACCACACACATAAAATGCGGAGGAAATAAAAGAAATATAAAATAGGAATATTGCGATACAAAAATATGGTGAGAGGTAGCTGAAATTGTAATACCTTGAATAAACTTGCTTTCACTACCAGAAAACTCATACCCATGAAGATCAACATAGAAAATTCCACTTCCAAATTCTAAAGCAGACAACAACAACAACATACCTGGCAACAAATCCCACAATGTGTGGGTCTAGGAAAGAAACAGACAAAACCTTACCCCTATCTCTAAGATAGGAAGGCGTTTCGAAAGACCTCGCTCAAGATTCTAAAGCGTAATGACACACACACACACAAAAAAAAGAAAAAAAAGAAAAAAAAAAAGGGGAACAACATCAATAGAAAAACATAATTATCAATCAAAGTAACACAGCAATGAATTACCAAAAAACATAACATGGTAAGTAAATTACACTCACCGAATCGGAAAGATAGAAGAGAAGAAATAATTAAAAAATTATTATCAGAAAAAAGTAACACATCAATGAATTACCAAAAACTTAGAAATGAGGTAATAAGAATCATATCTAAAGTAATAAGTTAAAGAAAGTCATTTACGGGAATAGAAGCACAACCATAGTATTTTGGTTGTTTCAGAAGACAACCAGAACTAAAAGATCAAAATAATCACGAAATGCTTCAAAAGAATAATGTTGTAACTGCTTTTTGATGGAATCTAATTCTGTGAATTTGTAGTCAAAGATTTGTATCTTACCCAACTTAAAAAATAATTAGCAGATGAAACTGTGGTGCAAATTGTTAAAAGGAATGGCAAAGTACCATATGGTAGAGCGAAGAACAAAAATGATTGTTTGAAGGAATTGTTTGAGTGCCATATTATCACAAAGAGAATCAAGGCATTGAACGTAACATTTAATAAGGAAAACAAGAAAAAGGGACTAGATTTAAAAAGGGTTAAAAAAGATTTAAGATGTAGAATCGAACCAACTGTGGGCTCAATAGTAGGCGCTCAGCCGCCGAGCTGAAGCTCTTCAATATGTTAAGGATGCAACATTAATATTTATACATGAATAAAAAAATTGACCCCATATATATAGTGCAATTTTCCGACGAAGGGGGTCGATTGACACCCCTTGCACCCCTGTAGTTCCGCCCCTGGTAGGAATAGTAGTTCAACCTTCTCAAGTAGTTAGCAACTTTAGCATTACAATTCAATCGTCCATGGTTATTCTTGTTATTTATAGAAGATTAAACCATAAAAACTTAGGTAAAAGAAAGTTGAGGAGACATGTTATTTAATTAGAGAATGCAAATAGATGGAGGTTTTTTATAACTCATGAAATGATTCATGGTCTTAAAGGTTACTAAAGAGAGTGAATTGTAGTTAATAACAGTAATTGCAATAAATGAGTTATGTAGATTGAGAATTATTTTTAAAAGTGATTTTTAATTTTTTTTTAATAGCACATAGGTGTAGAAAAATAGGAGAAAATTCAAAAAAAGGAAAAAAAAAGATAAATATCATTGGAGGCCATAGAGAGGTGCCACATCACCTTTATAATATATATTGATTAAGATCTATTATAAATCGAAGAATCTCACATGTTTCCCTCCAAACACATACACTTCTTGCTTCTTCTCCTCCATCATTAATTAGACCCTCGCTCTATTTGTATCTATAATAAAATTCACTTTCAGATAAATTATTAATGAGTTGGCTTTGATAAAATCTCCTTGTCATTTCCATGTAAGCATTTATACATTATTTATGTATACATGCAGTAGGACTTCATTTAGTTCGTTAATGATTGAAACATAATGTTTTTTCATAGATAGACTAAAGAATTAACTCATCTTCATTTAATGTGATTTTATCCTAGTGAGCCTGTGAGATAACCATTTAACGATCTCTTCCATTGCTTAAAGATCATGGGGTTAGAGCTTGTCACTATTTAACGTGATCGTCAAGTCATCATCATGTGTCTTTCAATTGAAGCCAATTAAAAGGATAGATCTTTAAATTTTTAATAAATAAAAAAAAGAATAATATATTATTAGGAAAAGGGTCAAAAATGCCCCTCTACTTTGGAAAAAGGGCTAAAAAATATCCTCAGAACTTTTTGGGTCAAAAATATTCTCCCATAAAGTTTTCAAATATAGCCTTTGTCTTAGTAATTATCCCCAAAAATAACCGAAATCACTTTTAAACCCACTCTATCATTTTAAGCCGACCTTCAAATAATAACCCATAAGATTCTCATTCCCCCAATTCCCTCAAACTTCAAATCTACATATTGGGGGGAATAAGTGGATCTTATGGGTTATTATTTAGTTGGTCGGGTTTAAATGATGGAGCTGGTTTAAAAACCGATTTCTAGTTATTTGGGGATAATTTCCCAAGACAGTGATATATTTGAAAACTTTAAGGATGGGAGGGGTATTTTTGACCCAAAATAAGTTCGAGGATATTTTTAGCCCTTTTTCCAAAGTAGAGGGTTATTTTTGACCCTTTTCCCTTTATTATTTGTATATATAACGAACATATATGACGATATGATTTTGAATAAGATGAAGATTGAACCATGAAACAACAACTCACCGAGGGAGCTTGTTTATTATACCACATCTTCAGGTGATTGAGCTTAAAAGGAGAATAAAATAGGGCCTTACCGGGTTCGAACCGGTGACCTTTTTTTTTTTTTTTTTTGGTTAAACATTGTCTCCATCGATCATTTATGTGAAAGATGTTACAATATTGAGTTTGATTCCAAATTTTGTACATGATCATTGTTAGACGAGACTATACTACTAGTGCCTAATCAAAACCTTAATAAAGGCAAGTAATTCACCTTTAGGATCACACACAATTTGAGAAGATTTTGCTTGTTTGATCCTAAAAGTGATTAGTGAGGTTCCACCTATCCATATTTATCGAGCCCTTGATGTTATAAGATCTTGGCAAAAAAGTTGAAGACTTGGATTTCATCAAGTCCGTGACTTAGGTTAGCCAATCTATCAAGCATGATGATCGACTTCCCTAAAGCATTGGTTTAGTGAATTCATGTTCTTCAACCAACCTTTCGAATGTCGTTGATGTAGTTAGCTATTCTCCAAGGCACTTTCCACTCCCTTCACACACATTTGGATATTAGAAGTGAGTCATTATTTCACCCTCGTACAACTCGTATCCATTGTTAGAACACCATTCATTCCAAAAAGCATGGTTGTTGCTGACATGGTATTATGCATCAAGGGTGTCAAGTGGGGTAAGGACTAACTCAACCCGGCCCTAAACCCGACCCACCACCGGCCTAGACATCACCGAGAGGTGTAAGGGGTCAGAGGTGGGCTTTATTAGGGGGGCTAGGGCTAGCCGTGGATAGGTGGACAAGAAGTAAAATTAGCGCCCGACAATACTATACCAGATGCGAAGCCACTTCAAATAAAAAAAAAAAAGAAAAAAAAAAGATAAGTACTACATTTATTACTAATAATAAGTATTTTAAAAACATTGTATGCCAATAAATTAGGAGTCTCTTTTTATGGAGCACTTTAATTTTCTTTAAAATTGTATTTTAAAGCTAGACAATCTTATTTGCTCAACAAATATACCTTTGATACATTTTCGATAGAGTATATATTAGATTGTGATAGTACTTATCTCAACAAATATACCTTTGATAAATCTTTCACTCAATTTCATGCCTTTTCACAAGTGTCTACACAACACACCGTTCCCCCACCCCCCCTAATAAAAATACCCGACGCTCCGGACTTGTGGAGATATATGTCACCACAATATTGACATTTAACATGTTTCTCATTTACTCGCTCAAAATGCATCCACGCCGCACTTCAAGTTAATCTTCGAACATCTTGTAGAAGCGGAGGTGAAGTAATGTACACTAGTTGAATAACAAATTTAGATAAAGAGAGAATTGTGGAAGAATTATGTGAAAATGAAGAAGAATGGAAGGGTATTTATAGTTTGAAAATATGACCAAAGTAAAGTTATTCATAAATTTAGGAGTTCAAATAGAATTAGCAACGACTAGTTTTTTAAATTTACAACGGCTAGCTTTTTGAATTTGATGACGACTAAACTTTTTTTTAATTTAGCAATTTTATCATTAGATGTAAATGTTAATTTTATTATTATTAGTAAATGTAAATGTCTATTTTTGTATTAGAATTTTTTTTTAAAAAAAAAAAACCCGGCCCACTAACTATAACCCGGCCCGGCCCGGTTAGCCCGAGGTGTAGCCCCTATCCGGGGTGGGCTGGGCCGGACACCCTTTTCCCTCTCCAAGCCCGGCCCCTAACTTACGGCCCGGCCCGGCCCCCTGTGGCCCACGTTTAAATGGCCCGGCCCGGACCACTTGACACCCTTAGTTCCAGCTCCCAGAGGTATGGAGTAAGCAAAAATGAAATTTCTATTGCTATTTCCATTACTAGGCCGGCTGTTAGGTCCAAATCTGTAGTCAATACCGATGAACTAAGGACCCTTGTTGTATAAATTAAATAATAATATCTCTTGCTATAATTATTTGTTATCATATATTGAAAAAAAAAACCTAAAATAGTCCACTTTTTTGAACTTATCTCTAAATGTCCTAATTCCTTTCACTTGGAGTATCAATAATCCCATAATGATAGATAAAATGGTGTACTTTTAGTTCTAAACCTAGCTACCATCAGCTTTTAATAGAGAAATCGTGCATATTTCCTTCCAAACACATATATTCTTGCTTTTTTCTTCGATCCTTACTTAAACCTTCTACTTATATCTATAATAAATTTCAATTTCAGGCAAATTATTAATGAGTTGGCGTTGATAAAATATCCTGATAATTTACATGTAGGCATTTATACGTGATTATGTATATCTGCAGTATGACTTCGTTTAGTTCGACAATGATTGAACAAACTGTTTTTTCATAGATGTTTGCATAAAAAATTAACATCTTCATTTAATGTGATTTATCCTAGTGAGCCTATGAGATAACTGTTTAACTATCACTTTCCTTGCTCTAAGATCATAGGGTTAGAGTTTGTATTCGTTTAACGTGGTCGTCAAGTTCATGATGTGTCTTTCACTTGAAGCCATTTAAAAGGATAGATCTTTGAATTTTTAAGAAACTGAAAACAGAAAAAGAGTTAGTATATTACTTGTATATATAGCGAACAAATATAGTGGTTTGATTTTGACTACGATGAAAACTGAACCATGAAACAACAACGCGTGGAGGGATCTTATTCATTATACCGCACCATTAGGTGATTGAGCTTAAAAAGGAGAATAAAATAGGGCCCTACCGGGTTCGAACCGGTGACCTCTTGATCTGCGGCCAAATGCTCTACCACTGAGCTAATGACCCTTGTTATATAAATTAAATATTAATTCTTTCGGTATAATTATTTGTTATCATATATTGAAAAAAGCCTAAAATAGTCCAATATTCTGGACTTGGTCTCTAAATGACCTTATTACTTTCACTTGGAGTATAGTAATCCCATAATGATAGATAAAGTGGTGTACTTTCAGTCCTAAACCTAACTACCGTCTATTTTCTTTTAACATAGAAATTGTCCATGTTTCCTTCCAAACACATACTCACTTCTTGCTTTTTTTCTTTCATCCTTACATCCTCGTTCTACTTATATCTATATTAAACTTCACTTTTTGGAAAATTATTAATGAGTTGGCTTTGATAAAATCTTCTGGTCATTTACATGTAAGCATTTATACATGATCTATGTATATCTGCATATGACTTCATTTAATTCGTTAATGATTGAACATACTGTTTTTTCATAGTTAGACTCCTCATGGGGCAGAGCTTGCCGTTATTCAACAGAGTTGTCAAGTCCTTGATAAGTCTTTCACTTGAAGTCCTTTAAAAGAATCAAATTTTTGAACTTTTAAGGAATATAAGATAGAGAAAAGGAATACTACTTGTCTAAAATGTAACTGGAAAATAGCTTCACTCAAAAGTCGAAGGTCTTTCGAATACAACTTCTCTATCTCTATAGGGTAAAGGTAAGACTGCATACACACCACCCTCTCCAAACCCCACTTATGGAAATACATTGGGTATGTTGTTGTTGTTGTAATATCAATGAAACTTATATAGCACGTTTGTAGCGATCCTGCTTTCATCCATGGCACGTGCGGAGCATATGAAGTTTAATCTCTATTAATAAAACTAAATGGTACTCCCTCTGTTCCATAATAAGTGTCATCTTAGCCAAAATCATGCATATTAAGAAATCAATAATGCAATGTGAAGTTTACCAAATTATCCATATATATAATAAAATAAATTACTTTTACCTTTTGATTAGAGCATGCACAAGAAGTAAACCTTTTGATATGTGACTTTTCCAATCATCATTTAGATGTTACTTTAAAGGGTGGAATTGGAAAAAATTAGTCAATTTATGTCTTGGTTTTCTAAGATGACACTTATTATGGGACAAAAAAATTTGGTTAAGGTGACACTTATTATGGGACGGAGGGAGTATTAGAGTTACAATTGAAAGTGAACCATTTAATTAAAGAACGCGAACTATTTTTTTCCCCCGACCCCAACCTTTATTCTTTGGAAATCAAACTCAAAATTAAGCTTTTTTTGTACTTTGACCGAAGATTAGTCACGTTTCAAAACACCGGAATATAAATATTTTATATAGAACATAATATTTTTTTTTAGCGTAAAATAATATCAGCCCATTACATCAAGTATACATATATGTTTGGATCGTCGTTTTAGGGTTGTAAAGTGCCTCGAAGTAAGTTTGAAAACTTGTTATCTTTAAGTTTTAGGGGTTGTAAACTTGTATTTACACCCCATGCTTGATTTGACTACACGCCTTGCATGCCAATTTCAGCTTTTTTTATCTCAAGTAAAAGACCGATTTGACAATACATCATGCATGCCAATTTCTAAATTTTTTAATGACACATAAAGGACCAATTTGATAATACATCATGCATGCCAATTTCAGCTTTTTTATGACACATAAAGGACCGCTTTGGCAATACATCATGCATGCCAATTTCAGCTTTTTTATGACACATAAAGGACCGCTTTGGCAATACATCATGCATGCCAATTTCAGCTTTTTTATGACACATAAAGGACCGATTTGACAATATAATGATGCATTATTTGACCGTTTTATTAGACATTAATTCATATTGCGCAACATTTCAATGCGCAATACAAGTGTATTTATACCCCATGCTTGATTTGACTACATGCCATGCATGTCAATTTTAGCTTTTTTATCACACATAAATGACCGATTTGACAATACAATGCATGAAATGACGAAAATAGTGACTATTGCGCAACATTTCAATGCGCAATAAAGGGTCAATATGAATCTATTTAAGAAGAATGTTGGACGAGGAAAAACTCATCCATTTCATAAGTTTAAGTCTCTTAATTCATTCAAAAAAACCCGTCTTAAGTCATTCAAAAAAAAAAAAATCAAACTTCATACAAAAATGGCTCAAGATATTCCATCGGCCAGGTTTCTACTATATTGGGATGATTATCCTTGATGACAATAGTACAATACTACAATAAAGGACCAAAAGTTCATGTTAAATGTCCACTTGAAATATCTTATGAATCACTAGTCACTTACATACATGAAAAAATGAACATTAGTCCAAATGAGTATGAAATCTCTATAACAGGCATATATCCACAATCAGTTTCCCATGGTATAGTGCTTTACGGTATGCATTATATTAATGATGATGATTCTTTGAGGGATTATTTGAATGCGCAAGAAAATAAACATTTAGTCGCCATTAACGTTCTTGAGACGTATGTTGAAAAGATACTAGGTCCCTCAAGAACAAATTTCACCAAGTTAACACTACGAGGATAGAGTTCTTACATTGGGGACATTTTGAGTGGTGCCGCCGGAAAAATCTAACCCAACAATTTAATCAAACTTGGTAAATACACATTCTTTTATTATTATTTTGTGTAGTAGCACGTGGTTATTGTACATATTAGTAAATAACCATTTTTAAATCTTTGTAGGGGTTATAGACACGATACGAGAATATCGACAATCATCTCAATTTAGTAGAGCACCTCATTATTATCAAAACTCTCGATCGGTGAGCTAATTATTATAATAATTTCGCCTTGCAAATGTAATATTATCAAAACTCGCCAAAGGTACCAACCTGTGATGTTGGGCAGCCCTCTCACACACGTTTTGTGGAGTTGATCATTCTCCACACCATGCTCATTCTCAATATGTGTAGGTTCATCACACACACAAATATATATATATATATATATATATTTGAAGTTGGAATTTAACATATGCTTTTTATCGTGTAGGAGGAGGCCTTTCTTAGATGACGCTGATTATCCAAGTTATGTGGATACATCAGAGAGTGAAGGCGATGAACCAACTAATAATGTAGGTAACCGATGATGAAGATAGTGAAGGGATGAAGAAGATACGTATTTTAGTCCCCCGAACCAACCGAACCAACTCACCATTACGTACCACCTCCGATGACTTTAAAACCCAATTCCTAACCCAATGCAAAGCAGCATTCGACTATATTCCATATCTTGACGAGTTACAAGGTCACGAGGATGCATTTATCTTCACAAGAGACGATGATCAAAGTCGCCAAAACGTGGATTGAACCAAAAATCTCATGACGATGGCGAATGCGTCTCGCAAAAGGAATGATGTTCGCATCAAAAAGGCGTTGCAACGGGCACAAAAATTTATTGTATAAGGATATGAGGGAGTTTAAGGTTAATGACTCAAACAAATGGTATGGAGGTTGGTTTGTGAGCGAAAGACTCAAGGTCGCAAGCCATGGTTGGGGTTGGGAATTGTTAAGCTTCGACGGTCCGTGGAAAATCACAAAATTCCACCCAAAGCACACTTGATAGGATACGGGACAAAGTCGAGCAGATAATTTTAATTTAGATTCAAACCTGATTGCTTATGTGTTACTTAAAGACATTGAGGAAACTCCAAGATAACTTATCTGACCTAGTACATTATATATCTTATAGCAATTAAAATATCATTGTTAAATGTTGTTTGTTTAAACTTATTTAGGATGCCCATCAAAATTTGTATTAGCATGGTGTTATACCCCATTTAAACGGGTTAAACTAGGTATAACATATTGGAGATTCCTACTTGCTTTATTTTAAGGAGTCGCCACCTAATTGATTTTAAGGTGAATTAGGGCACCTAATTATTAACTAAGGTAAAGCTAACTAAACCCCTCGTTAATAGTCTCGCAATCTTAATTCTAGTAAGGGTTCTAATTATCCTAAAGGAAGGGGTTAGGCATCCTCTAGGATCCGTTAACTACGGTTACCGGCCAAATTTAGGTTAATTAATTAAGATTAAAGATAATGCTTAACTTCTAAGAAAAATAGTTTGTACATATTACTAAAGTTTTAAAGGAGATATAATAATACCATCTAAACTAACTCAAAACAAATATAGTAATTTGCATAAAAGAAATGCTTTTAAAATGGGAATTTTAAATGCTGTTAAAACTTAAAACGAGAATAGTAATATTATCTTAAAAATAAGACTTATAGAAAATATAATATTTTGTATAAAGGAATATTTAAAATAAGACATCCAAATAATGTTAAAGCTTTTAAAAATAATAACGCCGTCCAAAAAAAAAACTTATAGGAAATGTAATAAATTATAAAAAGGGGGTTAAATATAGCTTAGAAATGTTACTAGATGGTGAAATAATATACTATTGAAACTTGCGAAATATAAATAAAATTTAGAAACTGTTTAAGAAAAGACTAGATACTTTAAACTTGAGATTACATTATATACCGAAAATCTAGACAAAATGCAAAGAGGTTAAAGTAATGCAGCTTCAAAATTCTATTAATTAGATTTGCTTTGTCTAATCTAAACTTTTCCTTTTTTTATAAATAGGATGCAAAGGGTGATGAATTTTCTTTTATTTTCCTAACTTATTTGACTAAGTTGGTATAAAATACATATAATTGAATAAATTTTGAAAGAAACAATGTTTATAAAATATGCTTATTATTATCTCCATATTAATGATAGTTCGAAATCTTTAAGATAGTCAATGTGAATTATGATGCCCTATAGCTTAAATATATAACTATGCCATTTTGTAAATCAAGAAATATAAATGCTATAATTATTGCAAATAATTCAACATAATAAAAAAGAAAAGAAATTCGGGGAATTAATTTGTTAGTCTTCCTAACGACCCATTACTAAACCCACTAATTTACTGAAATTCATTTAAGCTAAAGAAAACAAACAAAACAAGAGTTAATTGCACAAAATAAACGTAAGAAATGGAAAACATAAATGGGCATGAAATTTCATTTAAAGAGAGGGTCACGTAGGGGACGGTTATTTAAATGGATTCAACCCATTTGGAAATTGCAGGTCAAGTCACGCGATTGGGCTTTGGCCCAAAATTTATTTTTGCTATATTTTGCCTTTTTGCCGCGACGATAGTCGTGATGGGTAGGATGAGGACATTTTGCGTTGGGCCTCGGCCCAACTTAGAATCTCGGAAGACGAGTCCCTCGGACTCATATGCGAAGGTCATGCATAAGAAAAAAAATGAAAGGAAACGGATTAGTATCTAATCGACGAAAGATCGAACATATATAAAAATATAAACTTAAGGCAATTCAATAGATTATGTATATATATTGTATATTCAGGTATACCTCATGTATACACTTAGACTTAGGCAGACATGAACTATTGGGGCAATGACAACTGATCAAACAAGGCAGAAACTGTTTTTCAAGTGTAGCATTTGCTCATCATTTCATTTTTTAGACAAGGGCAGCAGCTGAATCTTCAAAGTGCAACGTTTTAAACCCCAAGCCTTCTTGCGAACAAGTAAGACAAACCAATTCCTACCTAACCCCACATAACAAGAATAAAGCCCCTTTTATACCAAATACAACTTGCGGCTTTAGGATGATAAACATTTTTTGGGAAGAGAAACAAAGAAAAAGGAAATAAACAGAAACCAAACAGGGCATAGAATGACCCCTTTTTTCCAAATAATGAACTAGGCTAACATATGGATTCGCATTTTCCAGAAAGGAAAAAGAATTTAGGGTGAGGCATATGGGAACATTCATGCATATACAGGACCAAAATAATACATACTTGCATACATACGTCATAATTAAGTATTAAACACACATGCATAACCCATAGGGCTCGAGGTATTAGACGTACAAGCAAAACATGGTGAGCTTAGGCTGCCGCAAAGCGATGAACCTCATAACCGAAATCTAGAATTAAACGGATCGTACTAAACCAAAGGAAACGGGAATTTAAACACCTTCAATTGAGCATGATAGAATCAAAGCAAATGAGACAAGGGAGATAAACATCATGTTTGGCATCCGAGGCTCTCAGATCAAACAAAGAGAAAGGAAACTAGATCATTATGATCAACATGCTCAATATACATTAAACGGGGGACAAAATCTAAAACCACGACTAAACATGATAACTCATCTAATAAGAAACAGGGATTAAAATGCCATGACAAACAACACAATGACTGAACAGACCAGTAGCATGCTAAATCATAGAGACAACAAACAAGACTTAGCACATAATACACAAGAGAGTAAAATGAAAGAGAAAGGGGAAATCAGACTAAGAGTAAGCCTGACGGTCCCAACAAACAAAGCGGCTGAACATCACAGCTAAACATAACGGATTGACTAAGAGACAGATGAGCCAGTTTCGGGACTAGGTTCTATATGCAAATCTAAGCTAGAAACATTTGACAGATGCAGAAAAGTATACTATATCCAAACATGGATGACTATCCTATCATAGCACATTTAACATAGTTTGAGGTATATACTCTGTGATTCTCATATCAACAGTCTCAAATCCAAGCCTAGAGCATGCTTATCAGACTATCATATATCCATTTAAGCGTGTTTTATCCAAATAATACATAAGACATTCAACGTGACATTAAACTAAGTTTAGATTGTTTTAAATTAACCTTGAAGCCGACACAATCCTGCCACAGTTAAACATGCCATACGTAATTAACGAACTAATAAACTTTAAGTCTAATCTCGAACTAGACTGGGACCTCTCCTAATCATATAATGTCGCGTCAGGTTAACTCAACAATCAACACGAACAGACCACATGCTAGTCACAGATCATCTATACTCCACATTAATCCAACTAATCATGAATATTTAATCCTATCATATTGACTATGAATATGTAATTAAACTACAGCGATCGATTAAGAGAATGAACTTAAACCCAGCAGAGCAAGCAACAACTGAATAGAGATCAAACTAAGCTAAAAACATGAAAGGCTATTCTAATAACACAACAAAGACTGAGTTACTAACTAAACAGCAGACCGGAACTAAACAAGAACTACAACGCGAAATTAATACACGTAGACACACATAAACTCATAAACATACAGAGAGATGAAAATAAGAAACTAAATAAGCCAAAGCAAGTCGCCACTCGACATACCAAGAATTCAGCTAAAACATGAATCAGCCAAAATTGAATGAGAATACGAACTCGGATATAGGCGAAAATTACCTGCTTCGGGCGCAGCGAAGTGGGGATCGAGCTTCCGATATACCTCGAAACCTTCAAATCCCGAATTAGTAGACGCTAATATTTCAAGCATCCTAGATAGCTAAAGGGAACTTGTAATCCTCTCTCTTTTTTTTTTTAGGGAATTTCCGCCGCTAAAAAAGATATCTTTTCTGACTTCAAAAGTGATTATTTATAGGGGAACTTCTAGGGTTTGCTCTAAGATTTCGGATTTTTTAGGCGGGATCTTTGGTCAACCGTTTCAAATCAACATTGGAAGCTTTTTCTGATGTTGATCAGAAGACTCTGGCGGAGAAGACAAAAATCCATTAAAAACCCTTGTGCAGACCAAAATGAAAGGGAACTGGTAAAAAAAAAAAATTGAAACCACAACTGGACAAAACTCATCAAGATCCTTTCAGACGCGATCAGAAAAGAAAGGGAGAAGAAAACAGGGTTTCACCTCTTTCAAACGTTTGAATCTGGATGGGAGTACACAGCATTAATTTGCCTTCCCCAAATCGGCCATGCGTGGCCTGGGGAAGGCGAAAGAGGCCTGTATTTTTGCTATTTCCGCCGTGAAAAGCAGAGAAGAGAGAGAGAGAGCAGCGCGAAAGGCTGAGCAGAGGGGCGAAGAAGACGACAAGGAAACGGAAAGGTGTTGCACGAAATAGGGTGGCAAAGATCTGCCATGGTGAAAGAAGTATTGAATTTTGCTAAAAATGGATGAGGGAGAGAAGACAGAGGAGAGAGGTTGGGGAAGGGGTGCGGCGCTGTGATAGAGATGAAACCCTATGGGGTTTCATTTTTGTTAAATTAGAATTGGGCCACCGGGTCGGGTTAAATCAATAAATTTGGATAGTGGAATAATAGCGAAGACTAGGTCAATAAAATGGTACATGAATAAAACATGGGCTGATGAATAAAAATATGGGCTGCCTGATCCGAAAATATTTATGTTGATTGGGTTCGAATTTGGGTTGATGAGTTAAACATATGAGCTGAATGAAAAAAAAAAAAATTTGCTCCTGAATTTAAGTAAAAGACCTAGTTTAATTAATCTATATGTTAACGTCTGCCAAAATATTATCTAATATAAAAGTACGTATTTATTAATGCTCATATAAGAAATAGAAATTACATTGCGTCGCAATAGCCGTGTAATAATGTTTTGAAAGTCAATAGTAAATAAACGCTATTATTTAATTATGCGAAGATAAATGCGATGCATGTGTATAAGCTGGTAAAAATGCTAAAATGATTATAATGCGGGTTATAATAATACCGGTAATAAAAATAACAATAATAATAATAATAATAATGATACTAATGATACTGGTAAAAATGGCTAATAAATAAAATAAATTTAA
>NC_081352.1:41422493-41490763 GCF_029784015.1 Lycium ferocissimum | reverse complement strand
AATAGCAAAAAAATCTAACTTGTTAAGACTAAGACCCAAATCAGCAGTAAGACAAACATTACAATTTAAAGAATTAAATACATGGCGCAAATAAAATCTATATTTTTTAAACAAATCTATAACATCGGCTCTACAAGTACTTCTAGGAATACCCTCAAATAACGGATTATAACAACGTTGAATGTAAGTAACAAACCCATACCCGATGGAAAGGAAAATGGTAAACAATCATAAGCTACCATTTTAGCTATTTCTACACGCTCTTTTTTCTTGTCATACTTAAAATTTCTACTTAGGCTCGTGGGTCTATCGTCATTTGAATCCCCCCCCCCCCCCCCCCACATTTGAACCCGTTTGCTCTCCCCAAACATCCATATGTTTGGTTCTCATATGAGAATTTAGTGTACCCGTTCCACCATCCTTACCAGTTCCTTACTTAAAACTAAATACTTGTCCACATAGGGTACATGTAGCTGATTGGTTTTCCCTATTCTTAGTCATAAATTTCCAAACTTTAGCTGTTGGCTTACGAGTTCTAGGCGGTTTGTCTTGTGTATGTGATTGTGCAGACATGTATCTCCTATGGGATTTTCGGGAGTTGTGTTTCATCATCATTATCTAAGTCTTCATTAAAAGTGTCGAAAATGTTGTTGCATTGCCTCATGACCTAAAAGTGAATTATTTCCTCCAACATCAATACCTAAATTAGGTGTTTCTTCCACAAATGTTTCCTCATTAAGCCCACGCCTAACAATACCACTACTACTACCGGCACCACGTCTTAATCTCTCTTGACATTATTAAATAGAATTAATTTAAATCACAATCAAATAAATCACAACAAATTAAATTGCTAGAATTAAATTGCGTAAATTAAATTGCTAAAAATAAATTGCTAGAATTAAATTGCAAAAAATAAAGATAGAGTTGAGCGAAATACCAAATTGCCGGATTAATTTCCAACAAAGTGAAGGCGGCTAGAATTGCAAATCCACCAAAATTACTTCGGATTGTTGCAAAATCACCAACTCCACCAACAATATTATAATTGAAAAATTAATAATTGAAACTATAATAAAACTTTGTAATATTTATTTGAGAGAAATATAAAGTGACTAATTATTGCAAAGTAACTATAATTGAGAGAGATTGAGATTTGAGAGAAAGAAGAGTGAATTGGTGTGAATTAAAATGAAAATGAAGAAGGGTTTATATAGGGAGTGAGGGATGGGTTAAAAAGTGTTAAAAAAAAAAAAAAAGTTTGGGGGGTTAGGGGTCCAAAAAATAGGTAAATGACCGTTTGGCAACGGCTATTTTTAAAATGGACCGCCTACAACGGTCCAATTACGCACCAGGCCCAAAGGTTGACTTAAAATTTTTTTTTTTTTTTTTTTTTAATTTAACCTATTAAACCGTTTAACGGCTCCTATTTGAAAAAAATAGAACCGGACATTAAAAGAATTAACGGTTAACGGAATTATGGGATTAAATTTCCGCTTTTACCGGTCGTTCGTTTTAACCGGTTCAACCGAACCGGTTGACAGGCTTACGTGTGCCTATGCTGTCCAGTAATGTTAACCAGTAAATGAAGGGGCCGAAAGAGTTTTGCTCTTTGGCCAGTGCTGCATGAGGAAAGCTACTTCATTATCAACGATTTCGAATCATTCTAACATCCAAAAATATTTCTCTAATTATGCTCTGAAATTTCACTTCTCAAACTCAACTATAAACCTTTCTCATGGACAAAATATCAAACACCAAAGGCTCATTCAATTACTTCAAGAACCACTTGTCGTTCAATCCCTCAACACAACCAAGGCCCTTCATGCACTCACTATCACAATGGGGCCGGACCCAACTCAACCCTTTTTGGCTCATAATACCATTATGTCTAAATATTCTACGTTCGGTGATATCCGCATTGCACGCAAAGTGTTTGATAAAATGTCTAAAAGAAATGTTGTGTCATATAATACAATGATTAGTGCTTATAGTCGCAATGGAAGTTTATTAGAAGCTTGGGAACTGTTTTCTGAGATGAGGGGTTGTGGATATGTGCCAACTCAGTTTACTTTTGGTGGGATTTTGGGTTGTGAGTCTTTGGATATAATTCAAGGATTTCAGTTACAAGCATTGGCTGAAAAATTGGGTCTTTTTTATGTTGATGCTTTTACAGGGACTGCATTATTGGGTTTGCTTGGAAGGCAACGATGCATAGATGAAGCTATGCAGGTGTTTGATGAAATGCCTAAAAGGAATTTGGTGACTTTGAATTGTATGATATCATTGCTTGGACAGAATGAATGTGTTGAAGAGGCGATGATCGTGTTCAGGAAGTTAATAAGGAGCGGGATGGGTCCTTCTGAGAGCACTTTCGTGGGCGTATTGTCTGGTTTTGTTGGGGAACTTGGTTTAGTATTGGGGGAACAAATACACGGGTTGGTGGTGAAAAATGGACTTAATTTTTCTGTTTTAGTGAGTAATTCATTGATTAATATGTATGCAAAATGCTCTGATACACATATGGTGGAGAAAATGTTTGAGGAAGTTCTTGTTAAGGATGCTGTGTCGTGGAATACAATGATTAGTGCAATGACGAAGAGTGAAAAAGCGGATAGAGCATTGGTTGTTTTCAGGAAAATGTGTGTAAGTGGTGTATTGCCTAATGATACGACTTATGTGAGTGCCCTAAACTGCTGCACTAGCCAGCAGTTTCAATTGCTTGGGAAGTCCATCCATGCAAAAGTAATCCAGAGAAAGTTTGAATCCGATGTATATGTTGGTAGTGCTTTACTTCACTTTTATTTTAAGTGTGATAAATTGGATGATGCTCATTTTTGCTTTGATGAAATATCCGAGAAGAATGTGGTTTCTTGGAATACATTGATGCGGGGTTACTCGAGTAAAGGTTCTTCTTATGCTATTTCGCTGCTTCGACAAATGATTCTATCGGGTTATCATCCAACTGAGTTTACATTTTCTATTGCTGTGAAATCGTCTGGACTATTGGAAGTACTTCAGCTCCATTCCTTGTCTTTAAAAATGGGTTACATTGATAATGATTATGTCTCTAGCAGTCTTATTTCTTCATATGCAAAAACTGGTTCAGTTGATGATGCCCTAAGTTTTGTCACTACCAATGACATGCTACTTCCTGTTGTTGCATCCAATATGATCGCAAGTATTTATAACAGAAACAGGCAATTTGATAAGACTCAAGAATTGTTTTCTGACCTTGAAAATCCGGATGCTGTATCTTGGAATATTTTGATTGCAGCCTGTTCTCGAAATGGTGATTATGAAGAAGTTTTTGAACTCCTTGGGCATATGCGGATAGTTAGGGTCTCTCCTGACAAATACACGTATGTTAGCCTCTTTAGTGTGTGCACCAAGCTTTGTAATCTCGGTCTAGGTAGCTCACTTCATGGCCTAATTGTAAAGACTGATATTAAGCGTTGTGACACATTTGTCGGCAATATAATGATTGACATGTATGGCAAATGCGGGAGTCTTGCAAGTTCTATCAAGATCTTCAATGAAATGACGAGTAGAAATTTGATCTCGTGGACAGCCATTGTTTCAGCCCTTGGACTTCACGGTTATGCATACGAGGCAATGGAGAAATTCAAGGAGATGGATATGACGGGGATTCAACCTGATAAGGTAGCTTTCATAGCTGTGCTTTCAGCATGTAGACACGTTGGATTAGTGAAAGAGGGGATGGAATTGTTTGGGCAGATGAAAGGGAAATATGGGGTAGAACCAGAGATGGATCACTATCTTATTGCAGTGGACTTGCTGGCTAGGTATGGCTGTTTGACAGAAGCCGAGCAGTTAATCAATGGGATGCCTTTCCCTCCAAATGCTCTAATGTGGCGCATTTTTTTGGAAGGCTGCAAGAAGAAAAGAAGCATAGATGACGTTCTCGCTCTTGCTTCATAAAATATTCTCAAGCCAATAGAATATTAATGAAGAGGGTGATGCAGAGTACTGCTGTTGAACTTTATGTAATCATCATGTTAGTGAAGATTTACATAAATTTCTGAAATCTGGAAGATTTATCGTTTTCTCCCAACAGAACAAACAGGAAACTGGTATAGTGAGGTAATATTGAATGTTATCTCTTGATAAAATGATGTGCCCTCGATAGGTTACAAGGTCCATTGATTATTAAAGAAATATAAGTTCATTACTGAGGCAGCTCTAGTTTCTTCTGACAGAAAACTAAATTTAACAGCAAGCGGATGGTCATATGTAGAATATCGAAGATTTATTTTTCTATGCTTACCTGGACATATTCTACGACTTTCCAGTATTTCCCTTCTATAGGTGAATAATGGCTTACAGAGTTTTGACACTTCTAAGCTCATGTAAATGGTGCAGATTGTTGATGCATGAATCACTAAGAAAATCAAGTACAAATTGGTTTAAACTTATCAAAAACAAAGACAGAGGAAACAGATTGGATCTAAAGATGTCTACAATAAATGAACAATAATCCATAGGCCATAACTCAATTGAATTGTGAATCCATTCAGCTCTGCAAGCTTGTCTCATCATCAGCAAAAGGCCATAGCATGAGCTAACTATATTAACTCTAACTTGATATTGTTCGATCTTCTCTCTTCGATTCTATGGAGTTCAGGGGAAAACAAACTTTTCGAAGTGTCTTATCCAGTGCGAGAATATGAGTCAGGCTTAAAGACATGGTCAATTTGGTTTATCTTTTTAACAATCTCTGTATTTGTCATCAATAAAGATTTGTTATACAAGAAAAAAAGTTAAACAATATATATTGTGGTATCTTAATAATAATCAAAACCACAGGGAAGCAAATTGTATTATATTGTGGTTGGAAACTGACCAGTGTGATGGTTCATTGGATCAAGTCGTAGTCCATCATGACATCTGCAATTGATACTCAACAGAATTAAAAGTATGAGTGATCAATTCAACTCCATTGACGTCCAATACTGCTACAGAGCAGAAAATACAGTGACAAACTCTTTATTTAAACTCAGTCAAAATTCAGTAAAATCCGGTCCTTTGACTGTAACTATATTCATGAGCTCCCTAGTCAGGTTAGGGAACATATTATATTCGAGAAGTCAAATTCAAGAAGACCAAAAATCTCAAACCTCCATGATGAAGATAAATTTGTACATGTTTATGTATCCTTTTTTGAAAACTTACTTTTTGTGTTTCTTCCTTGTGTAGTGGCTATTGCCATGTTCAAACAGGTTATAACGCTAATGAATAACGTAACCTTCATACACTTGCACATAGCATTAGAAGAATGCTTCATATGTACCTTTTTGATATATATTAACCTTAGCTAGTACTATATGTTTTTTTTTTCTTTTTCTTTTGTGATGTAAGGGAAGAGTCTCCATCATTTACTTTAATAGGGCCAATTGTAAATAAGAGGAATCCTCTAATCTTAGGTGTATGTAGACTGTAGTCCTACTACCCACTCCCCTAGTTCTTTTGTTGACTAGTTAGACCCTCTTTAGCAATAATTTACTAGTGTAACTACTAACCACCATTAGAACTGGAAGTTGGGTTTGTGTCACCCTCCTTTTTACTTTATGTTAATAATAATTTAACAGACGAGATAAAAGGCGGTCAAAACTGTACTAGCTATCACGAGGAGTGATAGCATGGGTGAATAGAGTTAACTAAAACACCTGGCGCGTAAACTCAAGGTCGGTTATATTTAGCTATTTTGATCTTTATTGAATTCAAATTACATCCACTTAAGAGGATATATGGATTAAAAGTTTGAAACTGGTCCTACTTGCTAGATCCCCAAGTCAATACAGGCTCAACTTTTGGAGTCTTATTTTTGGTTATATAGGTTCAATATCACTTCCCACTGTGAACATCAAAAGTCATATATAAGAAGTTATTCAAAAAAGGCAAATTGAAAGAACAAGTTACTGCCAAAACATATTTTTTTTTAAAAATAAAATAAAATAGAAACTTCTATAAACTAGGGTTAAAACTTAACAGACTCGTCCCTTTTATTAATAACTCGAAGACGAAAACATTGACAGTATTATAAACTCATTAGAACTATTAGATTACCTCAACGGATTCATAAGGAATTGAGTTATATTTTACATATCAATAATCAATGTTATTAAATGGTGTTACCTGCAATGACCTTTTAAATGACCTGATTGTATGAATATTTTTTAAATCATTACTTTGGAGACAAAATGTAATGGCTTCCATTTCTATGGGAGTGGATGTGTTTTTCTCCTTCTCTACCCCTTCATCTCAATGAGAGGTCATCATGCATAAACAAAGAGCACAATCTAGTCATCCCTTGTGTTTTCTTATAATGTCATATGTTGGTCGCTGACAAACTAAAGAGACAATATTATTATTTCTGACATGTCATATTATTCCTTGATTAGCCAACGGAAAACATTGACACCTGCGTTTTACTTATTAGCTTTATGATTTATTTATTAACTACCATTAGGGTTAGACAAAAATCACTTTAGTATCTTCTATTATCCGACAATTTTCCACGTAGAAATCGCACTCTCTGACATTGGGATATTCATGTGGCGTTCATTTGCGTTAATCAGTGCGTTTTTCCTGAAATATTTAGCAACTTTAAACTTTGAGAAAAAGCAATAACTTATTTTTTTTAAAATAAACTAATATTTGAAATTTACGTTTTTCTTAAGTTGCAACTTGCAAGAGTGAATATCTCGTCAAGATTTTCCTGCAGCTAGTGTCTTCCTGTATAAAATTTGAATCTGATATTAAATTGAGTGCAGTCAACCAAAGAATATCCTAGCAGCTGATTAAAAAGAAAAAAGAAACTGTTCGGTGCACGAAATATCTCGCATGGAACACTCTTGGAAAGGGTGACACGCCACGGGTCAAATGCAGGCAATTTACTTGACGCAAGGATTAGTGACTGATTCCACAACTTAAGTTGGAACCCGTGACATAATATATCACATAGCAGATTAAAAGGAAAAGTTGGACAACAATTCAATACTTATTATACATGGCAAGGTTGTTGGATATTCGACGTTTGATTTTGACAAAAAATGAGCAACACTTTGTTTACGTTTGAACTTTAAGTGCAGAATCTCACCAAACAAATGTATGAGATAATGATATCACAGAGCAGGAAACTGAAGTTCAAAAAGAAAATAATTTTAAAACTGCAAGCGAATATACAGATGTTACCTTGTTGGGTCCGTTCCACCAATTTAGATAAGCTTTGAACATAGTGTTTGACTGTTTGGATCAACGCATATTTGTCCATTGTGGTTTGGTAGCTGGATAAGAGACTAGTTATTCATGTATTAATTTCTGTATTAACTTATACCATGTTTGGTAGTTAGTAAAGAGACATCTTATTCATATATTAATTTCTGAATACTTATACCGCGTTTGGTAGCTAGTTAGGAATAAGTTACGTATAAAATTAGTACGACGTTTGATTTGTAATTTAGAAACCCGCTTAACTAATACATGTATAAGTTACGAGAAAATCTATGTATTATTTTATGCGGGGTAGAAGATGGAATAACTAATACATGAATAGCTAATACATGAATAAAAAGTTGAAATGACAATATATATTACTTATCATTCCCCAGTTAAATGCTTTCCTTTTCTAAACCATATTTTTATATAGTTTTTTAATATAATATTTTAATATTTTTCAAATAAATTATATTTTAATTTAATTGTAAACAAATTAATTTTAAGAAGTGTAAAATATTTATTAATTTTTAATATAACAAACCAACATCTAAAGAAATAATTTATGCATAACTAAACCTTGCATAACTAAACCATGCATAACTAATACATGCATTATTAAAACCTGCATAACTAATACCTATATTACTAGTACTTGCATAACTAATACTTGCATAACTAATACCTGCATAATCTAACCAGCTACCAAACGACATCAGTTTAAGCACAGAATCTGAATTCGTTAGAAAGATAATGCAAAAATAGGAGTATTTTTCTAATTTCCTTATACCCCTAAACATCTCACTTATTTAACATTACTAATTAAAAAATTAGGGTAAATCTAAAAACAAGTAATAAATGACTTATATTTTTTTGATATATTACTCCCTCTATCCCAATTTATGCGGCACCATTCGGATTTTAAGATTCAAAATTTTCAATTTGTCCGTGAAATTGAACATGAACTCTTTAAATTTCTTAAAATAAAATTTACATATTTGGAAACTATGTAAAAAGTATTATAAGTTACTATAATTGATAATTCAAAAATATTTATAAAGCATTAAAAAAATCGTGTCTAAAGAAAAACTTATTTGACTCTCCGAAAGGTACCGCATGATAGATTGGGACCAAGGGAGTAAGAGCCCGTTTGGAATGGCTTAAAGTTAGTCAAACCAGCCTATAAGCCATTTTTAACTTATTTGGGTGTTTGACAAAAATAGAAAACAACTTAAATTAAGTTAAAAATTGCTTAAAATAAGCCAAAAGCAAGAAGTTGCTCAACCCCATTTTTTTTTATTTTTTGGGCCATTTTGGTTTGACCAACAACTTTACCCTTTTATCTCTTATATTTTCTGTTAATTCCAATACTACCCTTACTTCTAAAAACCCTTTAAGCACTTTTATCCAAACACGTAACTTTTTATTTATAAAATAACTTTCAGCACTTAAAAGTACTTTAAGCACTTATGCTTAAAAGCCACTTTTTTTTCAACTAATCCAAACGGGCTCTAAGTAGTTTATAACAACTATAATATAAATTTGAAGTTAAAAAAGAAAAAAAGTTTCTGATTTACTTTCCAAATTCTTGGGCGAAGCCTATTACGATTTTTTTTTTTCTTTTACAAAAATCAAGCTGCTTAAGATATAAAGGAGAAATATATAAATTCTATGCACGTAGGCCACGGAGGTAAGGTAACCTTTAACAACAAAAGCACTTCTCTTTTTGAAGGGGCGGAAAAAAAAAAAAAGAACACTGCGATGAATATTTTAGTTTCAAACTTTGACTCTTCAATTTTCATATATGTTGTCTATGCTTAATATTCTTCACATATAAATAAATAAATAAATAAGCAAAAGAGGCAAATCCGTGTGATGCGACTCGACGCAGGAAGGATAGTAGGGTAAATTTCAATATTCTTACAATATGATTAATTACACAAATAAAATGTTTTTTTATGATTTTCTATCCGGTGTCCTATAACCGCATTTATATTACTAAAATACTTAATTGGTATATTTTATTAAGTAATAGAATGCTGTCAATTCTTTGATATATATATATATATATATATATATATATATATATATATATATATATATATATATATTCACATTCTATCCCGTATAAAGTAATGCATAAATTTTCTTATGCATATGCTAAAAACATAAATTTAATAATAATATTCTACCAATTGCTGACATATAATGGAAAATTTTGTACCACCAATCAAACACTACATTGATTATCAGAAAGTTATTTTTTTCTTATACAATCAACTTAATTTTATATATTACGTATAAGGAATTTTATATCAAATAATTTTTCTTATTATCAAATAACTTAAGTTGAGTGTTATTTCATATTTTATTTCATTATATTTATCATAACAATTAAATAACAATGAAAAAATTATAGTAGATGGAACTATACTCATGATCTCATTTTACATAAACAGTTTAAGCACATGCATCTCTTAGCTTATTGCTGATTATCAATTTTTGAACCGCATCGAGAACATATTTAAAAGTAACGAATATAATTTTTTTTTTTTTTTTTTTGAAAAATAACGAACATAAAATATATTTATGAAACAACATATTTTATTTTTCAAATACGCGACCAAAAGACGTGAATGAAGAAATGGGAACATCGAACCTAGAACAAAATCCACATGCAAAAGACATGTGAAAGTCGGTGCTTTCATGCTCCTGCAAATATTTTTTCATATCATTAATTTTTTAAAGATGCCTAAGATTAAATCTACTTACTAAGAAATTTATCAACTTTTTCGACCAATCTTTTAAAATCAATTTTGGCATCTAACACAAGTAAACATCAAACAAGCAAATTCATAATTTCATGTCGTTTCTAGTTACATTTGAGTCAACAATAATCTAAGTAAGACCGAGTGATGTCCCTATATGATTAGTTATCTGAGCACATTCAACCTGACGGTAACAGGTAAATATTTATCCATATCTAATCAAATAATTTAATTTTAACATATAAAAAACATATTACTTGACCAAATATGTATATTGCATTCATTGATTTAATATAAACATCAAATGCAAATAAAATTTTAGCTCATAAAAGGTGTGGATTCACCTGCCTACTGCATTTTATTCGAACACATGCACACGCCCAAAACATTATTTTGAACCCTTTAGAGTACATATTTATACTAACTTTTCATCTTGTGCACATGCGACTCATGCTATCTTGGGGGAGTTTGCTAAAAGGCCACTCTCAACACTTATTTTGACAAAAGACCATAAGTCTCAAAGAATTGGCTAAAGGGCCACTATTTATGACATCATCAAATGAAGTCTCCCATGTTGTCACCCCTATACCCAAAGTTTTAAAAAATACAAAACAGCCCCCAACCACCAACATTTAATTACCCCAATTTAGCAGCCCAAATTTTTTTGTTCCCTCCCTCCAAAAGCTCGCTGCTCCCCATTTCTGCACTTTTCCGATCCTGTTTCCGATCAAATTTTCGGCTTTTCATCTGAAAATCAGTCCCAAACGAAGGATTTCTTCCCCACTTCAGTCATTGTAACTTAAATCTCTTAGAAATCATTGAAAAGAAGCTCGAATTATTTTCACCATTGTTGTCAAAGCTCAATTATTAGGTGCCAATTCCATCCGCGTCTACTGGTAGTGGAGTTCGTTTTTTGTTCTAATCCTCTTGTGGAGTCAATTCACCATTAAAAGAGTCGTATCCCTGCTGTTTTTTTTGTCTGAATCTGGTACTGTTCTAAGTCTAGGCATCAACCAATTATAGACCATAGCAATAGTCTATTATATCTTTAGTATGGTGTCTATTGGAGAATATGTTATAGTAGGTGGTGATTACATGGGTGAAAGGGTGGAGACCCCAAAATGTTGGATTTGGAATTCTGCGAGCAAGGTGACAGTGCCGATCGTTGTGTCTCGCAATGGTACGTATAACGATTTGGTTGAGAGCGTAAAGGAAAGCGGGGAGTTAGAATGGGACCCCAGCGACTTGCGCATTAGTTATATGATTAATGCTCTGCCCACTAGGGGAAAAGCTCACCCTTCTTTCATAACGAATGATAGGCATGTGGTGTTGTATATGCTTGATGTTGCTGCTGATGGTTGTAGGCTTGTTTTGAGAATAACTGTTGTTGAGAGGTCTCAAGCAGCGTCAACATCAACAGCACCACCCCCACCCCCACTGCAGCCACAGCAGCCAGTGGATGCAAATTCAATGCAAAATGAGAGCATGGGTTATCATTCAATGGATACGGATGATCATGATGTTGATGTCGAAGAGTGTGATGGGCAGCCAAACAAACTTGGAAGGAAGAGAATAAAGTGTATTCCTGGCATTGCAAAATCTTTTAAGCCCAAAGGACGTGTAAAAGGAAGGAGAAACAAGTGCTCAATTTGCAAGGGAATCGGCCACAAAAGAACAACGTGCCGAAATAGAGAGGGATGAACTTGATGTATTTTTCAATGTATTTCATTGTGCTTTTCTTGTCCTTTGCAGTTTTTGGTTCTTCAATTAAATATGTTTTTCTTGTACTTTGCAGTTTTTGGTTCTTCAATTAAATATTTCATTGTGTTTTTCTTGAATGTCAGTTCAATATTAATCAACTGTATGATTGTATATAATAAACGAAGACCGTATTCTGTATATCTACTAGGTATAGTAAATAACGAACTTAATATCTAGTCTATACTAGATAACGTATATGATATATATTCTCCTTTAAAGGCCATCGACTGCTGAACCGCAAAACACCCCCAATTAAAATTCAAAAAGCCTGCGATTATGTCTAATCAAACCCAATATTAAATGCTACCTCCATGCGTATTGACACGTGTCGCTCACACATTAGCCGTCGATTCACTAAACCGAGGTCATCAGTCTATAAATCGCCTAAGCCTATTTCAAATACACCATCTCATCTCACTCATCACAAAAAACTCCTAAAAACTTTCTGATCAACAATGGCGAGAAGGATTAGGAACAGAGCAAACCGTCACCCTCATTTTAGAGCACCACATCCTGAGTTCCTACTCCTCAGGAACGATTTCCAGAGGCTCTTTAGGGGCCTCGGCGAGGATAGGGAGTGGATGGAAACTGCCATCCGCAGAATCGCGCGCATCCTGCTTGAGCTCAAGGATGTTGACCCCGATGCTCTGATACCCCCCCCCCACACACACACACACCATCTCCCTAGAATATTAGTTTTAAGTATATTTTTGTATAAGCTTTCAGTGATGAAAGTGGTAGATGGAAGTTTTTGGACTTTCATCGCTGAAAGCTTTGGGTGGTGTTTTGGGGTTTTATTTTGTTATGTAAAAATCCACCATATTAATGAAAATAGTTTATGTTATGATCTTTGTGTTCTTACTTTATTTTCTGCATACTGTTGATTTAATGTTGTTTGATGAGTCGATTAATAACCAAACAACTACCATATCTATAATAACCACAAGCTAAGTTGATTAATAACCAATACAATATCTATAATAACCACAAGCTATAGCCTCTTATAGACCATCGGTATATTATAGACCAAGTAAATAAAGGGGACTGTTTTAGAATGAGAAGCCTGGTGAATGTAAAGCTCATAAAAATAATTAAAAAAATAAAGTCAAACCCCAAACTGCGTAAATCTAAGGGACCGTGAATAGGTCTATAATATACCAAATAGATTTCGTAGTTTGTCTATACTCTACTGCAGTTGATATATAAACCAGGTCACTATTTGCCTAAAAAGGCTATAATAAAATAAATAAAAAGACTTGATGCTATTTTAACACTATTAACACTTGAATATTATTATTAGAGTCCCCATCCATTATACACATGATCCAAAGATCTTTAGAACAAGTAATGGTCCTTAATCATCAAATATTTGCCTAAAAAGGCTATAATTAAATTAAATAAAATAAATAAAAAGACTTGATGCTATTTTAACACTGTATTAACACTTGATTATTATTATTATTAGAGTCCCCATCCATTATACACATGATCCAAAGATCTTTAGAACAAGTAATGGTCCTTAATCATTAAATATTTGCCAAAAAAGGCTATAATTAAATTAAATTAAATTAAATAAATAAAAAGACTTGATGCTATTTTAACACTATATTAACACTTGATTACATTATATTAGGGTCCCCATCCATTATACACATGATCCAAAGAGCTTTAGAATAAATAATAGTCCTTAATTATCAAATATTTGCCTAAAAAGGCTATAATTAAATAAAATAAACTAAATAAAAAGACTTGATGCTATTTTAACACTATATTAACACTTGAAGACATCATATTAGATTCCCTATCCATTATATACATGATCCAAAGATCTTTAGAACAAGTAATGATCCTCCTTGGAACAAGGTTGTGCTTTGAGAACATTAGCGTATTGTCAGACTTATTGGATAGTAGTGTTATGATTACCATTAGTTGTTCTAAAGCTCTTTGGATCATGTGTATAATGGATGGGGACTCTAATATGATGTAATCAAGTGTTAATATAGTGTTAAAATAGCATCAAGTCTTTTTATTTATTTTATTTTATTTAATTATAGCCTTTTTAGGCAAATATTTGATGATTAAGGACCATTACTTGTTCTAAAGCTCTTTGGATCATGTGTATAATGGATGGGAACTCTAATAATAATAATCAAGTGTTAATATAGTGTTAAAATAGCATCAAGTCTTTTTATTTATTTTATTTTATTTAATTATAACCTTTTTAGGCAAATATTTGATGATTAAGGACCATTTCTTATTCTAAAGATCTTTGGATCATGTGTATAATGGATGGGGACTCTAATAATAATAATCAAGTGTAAATATAGTGTTAAAGTAGCATCAAGTCTTTTTATTTATTTTATTTTATTTAATTATAGCCTTTTTAGGCAAATAGTGACCTGGTTTATATATCAACTGCTATTTGGACTTAGGATATTGTTGTATGGTTCATTAGCAATGTTTGTTATTTGGAAATGTCTAATGGGTCTGTAGTGGGATTGGGTCTTTCATTTTGTGCGTATGTATGATGAATTATTAAGAATATGAAGCAAGTTTTATTTATATGAGTTTGCGTATACATCGTAGTCATAGTCTATAATAATAATCACGTCTATAATAAACATTCAATACATACTCACAGTCGATAATCATAAACATTAACTCAAGTCTATAATAAACAAAAGCACAATCAAATCCACAGAGCAACAACACAGTTAAATACAAATGTTGCAATGCTCCAACCTTGTCATAAATTACCACTTATAAAAATTTGCCCGTCCAAATTCACAAGGCAACAACACAGTTGTCATAAATTGTTTTTTAAAGTAAAAGATAGTTAAAACTAAGCAATAAAATTATTTGTTATCATCCATCACACACAAATTAATTGTTATCATCCACCACACCCAAATTAATTTCCTCGACAACAGTCGACACAGCTTTGTCAGTGTCAAACTTAACATTAGCTTCATCATTAGGGACTTCTTTTTCATTCTCAGCTTCATCATTGGGGACTTCTTTTTCTACCTCAACTTCAGCAGCAGGGACTTCTTTTTCCTTCTCTCCTTCAAGCAAAGAAGGATCTCGATAGGATTTCTTTTTCATTCGCAACTTCGACTCACGCATGAGTTGACTCTCTTCTCAACTTCGATGTGCATACATTAGCGGGAGATCTTGATCAGTTGGCACAGAGAGATCTTGAGTACTTGGCACATGGACATCTTGAGCATTTGGCACATCGACTTGTCGAGCAATTGGTTGATCAACCTCAACCTCACCACAATTTTTTTTGAGAGTCTCCTTCTTTTTCTTCGCCTTCTTGCTCTTTCTAATTCTTTCCCCCTCAACATGAGTGACAAGAACCTTCAAAGACTCCTCAATCTTCTCCACACGCCGCTTCGCTTGCTCATGCTCCACTGCCCACTAATGGTGCGGTGACGACCCATAGATGTCCCAACACCAACATTATCTTTTGCGGCTGAATTACCACCAAGATCTTTCGAATGATTATCCTCGCCTCTTGAGTATAGTCCTCATCAAAATGCTCTATGGACTCCTTCCCCTTCCTACTAGAAGCCTTCGAGGAATTTTTTGGTGTAATCAAAACAGTCACGCCTTCAAGTTCACGCTCCAACTCATCAATGATTGGATCATTATTTTCATCATCATATGGCAACAGATTTTTCATGTAATCTTGCTCCAACTCACGCACTGTAGGGATGAGGTAAGGGTGCACCATCTACAAATAAAGAAATTATTAACATTAAGCTTATCTTTTTGCAGCTTATCTTTTTGCTAAACAATTAATAATAGACTCCAAATTTATACCCCGGTAACTCCAGCTCTCTTAAATGGATCTCCTTCAACGAATCGCTCCATTTTCTTCGTGTGCCACCTAAGAATCCTAGGAATAAGGAAAAGAACCTCCTCTGATTTCCCAAAGATTCCTTCCAAGTGTAGGAAAAGCTTCATATGCCCAGACCTGTAATCACAGAAATAAAAATTGAGTGAAAAATAAACAAGACACAGTCTATACTCTACTGCACCCGTGGTCTATAATATTTACCATGAATGCCTAGGGGAAGCCATAGAGAGCATATGATGCAACCCTTTTCTCCGCGTGCACTTGGTGGTGCTTGAGAATGTCTATCTTGTTCTTCAAGTAGTCCAGAGTGAGTTCAAATAATTCCTTTCCCCAAGGATAGCTACTGAAGAACTCCAAATCGTCTGCCATTTTTATCGTGTCATGATCCACACCCCTCGACAAATCTTTGGCAAGCAATATTGTGTGCAGAAACCATACTAGACAACATTTGAGCTTTTCCTCTTTGGTTAGCCTAAGCCCTCTGATCACCGCCAACAGCTTTTCTGCAGAAATCTTTCTTTCGTGACAAACTTTTGTGCAGAATGCTGCCCCTTTCTTAAGTGCCGTTTCCTCTCTAGTTCGGCTGGGATATGATCCACAATTTAGACCAGTGATCAAAGCAAACTCATTCAAGCCAACAAACACGGGCTTGTCATTCACCAAGAACCACATCTCGCGCTTCTTCTTATGAACCACATGACGAAGAACCGTGTAGTGCACCAATATTCCATTGAATCAATTGAAGTGTTCTGATATTTTTCTTAGGTGACCAAAACAGGAATGCCTGAATATTTTCCTAAGTTTATGATCTTTTATCAATGTTTTAAAATCAGCAAGCAAGGTCAGCCTACTCCTAACCGAAACTTTTGTTGGAAACTATTCGTAATCATCCAGCCAATTGATCAGACCATACTTGTCGATGTCAATTGTCCTTGCACAATATGGCAACGACAAGGGATCAGCATTTTCATCACCACCAGACTCCTCAGAAACATGGGGATCATCTCTTTCACCTTCCTCGACACTATACACATCATTATTCTCCTCCGAGTACGCTTCATTTTCAGGTTCTACAGTTTTTCTTCTTTTACCTTCTCGGCTAACTTCTCTACCTTTTCTTTTTCTATCGTCAGATGTGGCCCTAGAACGGGTTTGAATTATGTGCCCTCCTCTTCCTCTAGTTCTAACCATTTTTTATAATCTATATACAAACAACACAGTGACGTTGATCAGCCACGACAAAAAAACAAGAATAATCGATCAAAAGTCTATTAATAGACCATACTTTAACAAAAGCAAAAATAGAAAAACAAAGAGCAAAACAAGCAAAATAAGTAGAAATAACACATATTTCTAGCAAAAAACAGGCGAAACTTCCAAAATTTTGAAAAAAATATCTCAACTTTATGAACACTAGGGTTCTATCGAGTTCGTAAAATAATAACAACTTTCATGGCAAAATGGAGCTCTAAATGCTCTAGAGGAGTTGCTAAATTAAAGAAAATACCTGGAATGGACGGCAGGAACGTTACCAAGATTGGGGGAAAGGGAGAATTTTGATGGAAACTTCAATTTTTTTTTTTTTTAGAGCTGGAGTTGGGAAGAAGTGGGGAGAGAGAAGGGGCTTTTGTATATTTTAATAATAAGTGAAAGGAAACTTAAGTGTATAAGTTGTAAACTCCAAAGTTTTTAAAATTATAAAGTGACCCTGGGGCCACAACCCTTAATCCTAAAATGAAAAAATAAAGGAAAAAGAAAATGAGTGGCCCTTTTGCAAATTAAACTAAGGGAGTGGCTTCAAAGCCAAATACTTTCTGCTATCTTTGGCAGGTATAAACTGAGCCCCATGCCATTATTATGTCATTTCTATACATCTATTGTTGAATCATTAACTTTGATATCAGTTATTGAGTTAAGTCAGCTCAAATATATTCTTAACATGGTACGTATGTATGATATTGTTTGATTTGGGTCAAATCTACCTGTTTCTCCCAAAAGTCATCACATCATTAATTAAGGACATCCCTACACTTTGGATATAACTTCTCAATCTTTTCAACTACCAACATGTAATCTTGTTGCACACAAAACACGACCACATAACAATAATCCACCTTTATCTGTTGCTACCATGCATCAACAGGTGTGGTGAGATGGATGAGATCCTCCGCCCTTAATTAAAGATTTCGCGTTCGAGCTCTGGAATGGAGAAATTCTTGATAGGAAGTATTTTCCCTCTTATAAGACTTATGCGACGCGGATTTAAATTAGTCGGTCATGAAATTTCGGATACGAGATGATTAATAACAACAACAACAACAACAACAAAAAAAAAAAAAAAAAAAAAAAAAAAGGAACCTTTTATCATTTGCTTGTTTCTGCTGATGCAAGGATTAATGTATGATCACTAAAAGATGCCAACATCTCATGTGAAACTCACTACCTCAAATGTAAAAGAAGGACGTGGTGCCACGCCTATTTCATTAAAGGTAGATAGTTTTATGTTGCAGAAAGCCTATGATCTAGTATAAATTCACTAAAATTGAAGTACATAGGCTAATCGAATGATCTTGAAACTTAAAAAAATAATGGCGCCGCCAACGCATGATACAAGGTTTTCTTTTAAACATATATTAGTATGTCAACAAATTAGCATTTTCTCCATGGACCATGTGTACAAACTTCAAGCAATGGTGGTGCCCCATTATGCTTATATTGAGAAGCAGAAAAATTCAAAACGTTAACCAATTCCCCAAGGGGAAAAATTTCAATTCTGTTTTAGAATAAATTAACATTTAATTCTAATTTTGAGGATAATGCAGCAGTCCAAATTTGAAGGACAAATAATAATGTATAAACAATGGAGAGAACTTTCCGACCAACAGACAGCAAAATTGTCCATTTACAACTGCTTGTCAGGTGAACGTTGGTCTAGCCGATTGCCAATACCAGCCGTCCAACCACTAGATAGGAGCTTTTATCATAGGATATCTTAGGTGGATACCTGATTAATTACGTTTATACATTGACAATGTAAATAATTTTTACATTATCCATGTTATAAACTATGTAAAGCAGGGTTTTAACCAATTTTCCAGGTTTATCATATCAGATTTTCTATGAAAAGTATTTATATATTGTAGGTAGAATTAGGGGTGTCAATGGTACGGTTCGAGCGGTTATTTTATAAAATTTATACCATACAAATTTTTCGGTTATTTCATTTTGCAGAACCAAAATTAGATTTCCAAAACATTCCCATCATCTCGATTTCTCTTCGGTATCGGTACGGTCCGTTTAATTTTCGGTTTTGTTTTGTTTTTTTGTTTTTTTTAACAAAACAACATCATGTCATAGTCACTAGTAAAAGTTAAAGACACGATATCATGCATACTTCTATAGGACTTTGACAAAAATTCTAGACATTTTTACTTTTTAAAAGCTGATGAATCAAGAAAACATGAAAGACGACAAGAATAAGGATTGATCCCACTATTTTACGGTAGTGTAAAACAATGTTAAGCAAAGACAAAAAGTATAATTTATATCGCACGAGGGGCATACTTCATATAAATAAATCTAAACCCCCAGAGTATATCTTTCCACGGATCGAACGAAAAAAGACAGTTCGATCGAATATTTATTTTTAGATTCTTTTTTCTGTTAGAAAAAGATAATCCACTATTTTTCCTTTTAGAAAATCTAAAATTCAATAAAAATAAATAAAGAGGATATTGGAAATGAAAGTCTCTTTCTCGGATCTATCCTTCATCATACTGTTGGAACAAAACAAAAATACCGGATGCAACGATATTGAAATATTTGGTACATGAAGCCACGATCTGATAGATATAAAATCTACAATCTACTTAATATAATATAGATATATAATCTAGATAGAAATTAATATATAATATAGATGAAATTCGTCTTTGCTCTAGAATCAAAGAATGATAACAAATGGCTCTTATGGTGTGACTCAAGAGCTGAGACTACTAAGATTAAATATCCAATAAGAGAAATTTAAAATCATATGAGAGGAAAAATATCTAATACTTTGTAGCTTTCTATTCAAGATCGGTGGAATACCTTGTAGCTTACATGCTAGTTACTACTCAATACGTTAAAACTAATTTAATTTCAATAGGAGTAGTATAATAGGTTTCAAAATTTGAAATTTAGGAGTTAATTATTTCATCATCCCGAACCCAAATCGAAAATTTTACTTAATATTTTGTTATATTTAAATATAATATATAGAATATATTTTACACATTTAAATTTATTTGTTACGGTTCAGTATTTTTTTGGTTTATTTTTATAAAATTAAAAACCAACCTAATTATTCGATACGGTTATAAAATTTTACAAAAACTGTCGGTTTTATTAAAGGAAACCTAAAAATCAGTTCAGTACGGTGCGGTTCGGTCGGTTTTTTGAAAACCATTGACACCCCTAGGTAGAATACCTAAAGACCCCCTTAAATTTGGTGTGTTTTAATCAGATCCCCTAAATCACCAGTAGTTTTAATTACCCCCCTGAACTTGTCTTCTGATAATTTTAGAGAGATCTGGATAAAATGCGCCAAGTTTAGGGGAATCTTTAGGTATTCTACCTATATTGTATTCTATCTAATTAAATTTTTATAGGTTATGATCTCATACTTTAAGGCAGTGGCGGAGCCACAGTGTTGAAGGTGGGTTCGGCCGAACCCACAAGCTTTTGTTCAAACCTTATATTTGCCTTAAGAAATTCATGTAATATGTATAAATTAGTAATTTAGAACCCAGTAACTTAAAGGGTTTGAATTCGGAACCCACAAGCCTCAAATTTTAGCTCCGTCTCTGCTTTAAGGTGGTATCAAAATAGATAATAAAAGAATCAGAAGAAATATATTTAATATTCTAGATGAGATAATTACAAACTTTGACATGACAAACTTAACCTGGTGGTGTTGCAAGAAATTTAAACATTGTCAGTGCATGCACATAACTTTGACAAATAAAGGCATTAAATTGTATGTTGATTGTATTAGACGAAGGATGAAATAAAATTATGGGGGAGGTATAATTAATGGTAGATCATTCACACATGGACTGGATATTGATGATAAATTATTACTACTAGATGAGATTAAATGGATTACTATGACCTGTGAGAATTCAAATATGACAAATGAGGATTAATTAACATAGCAAATTCTAATTTATTTGGGATTGAGGCTAGTCAATAAGGGGATCAAATTGATTATATAGAAACATGAATTTGATTAGTTGATTTATTGTTATATCTTGCTGCACACTTAGCTTTTGTTGGGAGGCGTAGGTGCTAGCTAGAGTACTAGGGTTTCTTGTAGGCTAACAACTTGATATAGCTTTATAAGTCATTATAATTAACAGTCAAGTTGGTCCTTTAATTAACTAGTAATTTAGTACACAACTTAATTAAAACTGAGCAAAAGGCTGACAAGAATTTAGAATTCACAGTATCAGACCTAACTTTCCCTTTACGGCTAACATTTGGGTAGTTTTAGTCACTATTCTTCTTCATGATGTGTAGAATCTCAGCACAAGAAGAGATTGAGTCACTAGTAGTCGTAGACCCATACTGAAGAGAAATATTATTGTTGAATAAGTTTGTCTAATCTTTTGATTAGTATGCCAAAACAAGGAAGGAAAAAAAGGTCATCTAAATCTGTTTAGAGAATGAACATTGGTTTAATCCAAATGCTAAGCGCATGCGATGAGGAATGTGCAACAGTCCACCAATGTGGGACTTAGATGGGGCCTAAAATTTGGGTCAATGAAGAATAAGGATTGGATTAACCGGACTCTGATACTATATTAAGGAAATAAATATTGAGACTAATTATACTCCAAAAAGCTAGCTAATTAGTGACCTGAGTTGTTTCCGAGACATATAAGAAGATGACTCATCCCATCAATCAATGTGGGACGCCGAGAAACTAGATATACGTGAAGCATTAACATGAGTATTATACGTTTGTTGTGTTCGAATGAACTTTGACATGAAAAGATTAATTGATTCAGATTGCAAAATCCGTTCGATCGACTAACCTTAAATGGCCTAACATGCATGGTAGTCAAGAAAATGGGTCGAACGAGCTGACATAGCATTGCCTTTTCTCCAATGATATTAGCTAGGCTAAGTGAATATTACTAGCACTATATGCAGAGGCGGATCCAGAATTTAAATTTTATGGGTTCAACCTTACGATTCTTAGTGTAAACCCATCATATTTTAAAAGTTATGGATTCATGTCTACTATTTATTGTAGTTTTAATAAATTTTTACACATAAATTTATGCTTCGCGTCGAAAGTTGGGGGTTTAATGGAACCCCCACCTAGCAAGCTAGATCCGCCACTGACTATATGGAGCATTAGGTATTACAACCTTTTTCACACACACAAAATAGAAAGAAAAAAAATTGGACGACTAGGCCTAGATCAGTGGCCGAGTCAGAATTTATACAAGGAGATTAAAAAAAATTACTACTAAAATATCACATCTTGAATAAACTTGTAACCAAAAGCAAATTTGAACCTCCTTTGCCACTAAATTTGCATGTTCCCTTATATCAAAGAAATTTAGCAGTTTATATATTTCAAAAAAACAAATTATTTTTACTTTATTTGCACAGTATAATTTTTTGACCAAGGAATTCGATATTTCAAAGTGAACCACCTCGCCACAAGCTAGCTCCATCACTGGCCTATGTAATCAAGTCTGATGACAAAGCTTCCATGTATCCTAGGTTATGTTTTTTTTTCATTTGTTGGAGCAGGAGTGGGAGGTTGAGGATGAAATTATTCTCCAATCAATACCTAAAAGAATTCCAATTTTAGACACATTAAAAAATGAGTAAAGATTAAAATCTTTTTAATGATGGAGAATCCATGCTGGAGCTTTGTCGGTTTAGTCACTTAACTACAAAATTTGATCATGTTCTCTCCATTATCATCACCATCATATAGCCCTTTTCCTTCACCATTGCTTCCTTATAAATAGTCATCTCGATCATAAACTCCATGCAACAACTACACTTGTATCCTCTTGCAACTCAACCTAGCCAAAGCCCCTCATTATCCTTTGCTTAATTAATTAATCTTCCATTTATCATGGCTAGTTCATCAATTTCTTCAAAAACATTAATGCTAGTAGTTCTCTTCATTTTCTTCTTCTCTTTTTGCCACTTCATGACTTTGGAAGCTCGCATACTTGGTGATCATATTCAAGATGTTAAGAACAAACATGACAGCCATTTTGTTCTTAGCAAGGCAGGATTTAGCCGAAAAGAGATTGAGGAGTATACAAGGCGGTCTCTAAAAGGTGGTTCAGATAGAGTTGCACCTGGTGGACCTGACCCTCAACATCACTCTTTGCCTCCGTTGGCTAACTAGCATGCCAACATATACTGCTCAGATCCTCTAAAATTGCTTGTCACAATATTCGTGTTCGAATCTTCCAAAAATGTATAATTTTTTTGTGAACTGACACGATATTTTTGGAGATCCGAGCATACAGTACCGGTTATCTTGTTGAAAATGGATAAGGGACTTTGTTCTAGGGCAGTGTCCAGTGAGAGAAGAAGGTGACTGGAGTCTGTTAATTGCTTTTTCAAATTTCGTTTATCTCACTTTTTGAAGTGTCCTCTGTGTGTGTGTGTTTTTTTTTTTTTGGTCTTATTTCCTTTGTGTTAAGAAGGCATCGGTGAGAATCAGTGCTTTTTTGCATGATCCCGTGATGCAATATTGACAAAAATGCATCTTGCATCTATCTTCTGTAACTGATCAGATGAGAGATGATTTTTAATGAGAATTGTCCGTTATGAAATGCGTCTTTGTTCATGTTTGAGCCTTGGAGCTGGAGGCTCATCTGGTCCTCTCTTTTTTTATTGTGAAAAATCATATTTAAAATATAATGGAACATAAACACATTAACACTACAAATAATTTTACGCTATCATGTCATCTAGATTCCAACGACCCTTCTTAAAAGTGGTCTTATAAAATACCACAGGTTACCTTTTACTACAGGTAAAGATGATCTGATAGTGTAAAATTTCTTTAAGCTACCAATATATACAAATTAAACTCAATATATTAATGATAGTGTGCACAGTACATTGAGGGATACTCCGAGGAAGTTTAATGTCTTGGATAAAATCTTGCAGTAGCAACTCAGCGACAGGAGAGGAGGAATGTCGTAGTATGCAGTTTTATGTGATCAATTAGACAGCCATTAAAACTGCATCCAAACTTCTAGCTATGGCAAGTTTTGACCAAGTTTTCATCATAGTAACGACACAACAGTTTTCTCTCAGTTGAAAAAAGAAACTCCCCTGTCTCAATTTATGTAGAACCTTTCGGATTTTGAGAGTCAAATGAATTTTTCTTTGACCAAGTATTTTCACACACATTTTACATATTTTGAATCGTCAATTATTGTGATTTAAAGTATTGTTCAAGTAGTTCCCAAATATGTAATTTTATTTCAAAAAACTTTAAGATTCTAAGTTCAAACTTATGGTCAAAATTTAAAAGTATGATTTTCGAAGTTCGAAATGTGCCACATAAATTGAGACAGAAGAAGTAAAATCATAATTTCATTATCAAGTTGATCAGATGAAAATTTTGCTTTTCAGTAGCCACAAAATTAAAATTGCATCCATAATTTATACGGGAAATTTTAGAGTAATGCCTAACTAGCTTCATATTTTAAGCAAGCCTCTTAGAAAAATAGGCGTCGGATCCTATGATTCGGACATAGTATCATGAATGGTAGATCTCTGATTATTGTCCGTCAAAATTACCTGATATGATAAAAAGAAGTGTACACCAACCATGGATATTAGTTAAACTAGTTTCATGAGGCCCGGGGTCAAGATATAAAAGTAAATATTTTATGAAAGAAGTATAATTTAAGTTAGAAATAATTACATTTCACATAATTATATTTTCAATATATAAAAGATGCTAAAACATAAAGCATCTATTGCTACGAAATCTTAGCTACAGATTTAAAAATTGTGGCTAGTACCTAGTAATAGCCACAAAAATTAAACTTTCATGGTTATTTACAAATTCATAAAATTTCTTAGCCACAAAAATTATATTGGAAAAGCCAATTCCTTTTTTTGCTAAGATTGCTAATTATTGTGGCAATAATAACGTAGATAGCTACAATATTGCTACAATAAAATTTTGTAGCTAATCATCATAAGCTTTTGCTACGCGCCAAAAGTAACCGTGGCAATAATAACCTAAATAGCTACAAAATTATTGCTACACTAAAATTTTGTAGCTTACCGTCCTAAATAGCTACAAATTTATTGCTAAATAAAATTCTGTACCTAATCATAAGCTTTTGCTACGCGCCAAAGTAACCGTGGCAATAATAACCTAAATAGCCACAAACTTATTGCTACACTAAAATTTTGTAGCTAATCATAAGCTTAATCAATAATAACCTAAAGCTTTATTGCTAAATAAAATTATGCGCTAATCATAAGCTTTTGCTACGCGCCAAAAGTAACCGTGGCAATAATAACCTAAATAGCTACAAACTTATTGCTACACTAAAATTTTGTAGCTAATCATAAGCTTTTCCTACGCGCCAAAAGTAACCGTGGCAATAATAACCTAAATAGCTACAAATTTATTGCTAGACTAAAATTTTGTAGCTAATCATAAGTTTTTGCTACGTGCAAAAAATTACCGTGACAATAATAACCTAAATAGCTACAGATTTATTGCTATGATAAATTTTATAGCTAATCATAGGTTTTACGACGTGTCAAAAGTAACCATAGTAATAGTAACCTGTTAGTCACAATAAAATTATTTGAAACAAAATGTTGTAACTAATAATATATACTCTTGCTTCAAGTTATAAAAAGTTATGAAAAAAGTTAACTTAATAGCTACAATTATTTGATATGACGAAATGATATAACCACGGATTTGTTGCTATGATAAAATTTTGTAGCTAATTATTAGTTTTTGCCATGAATTAAAATATACTGTAGCAAAAGTATCATTTTAGCCACAAAAAATTATTTGTAATAGAATATCCACAAAAAAATTATTTGTAATAGAGTATCGTTGTTGAATAGATGTATTTGCTTGAAGTACTAAATATATGTGGCAACAGTTGGCTTAATAACTACAATTATTATTCTTGAAGAAATGATATAGCCATGAATCTATTACAATAATAAATTTTGTAGCTAATTATTAATTTAACTCGAGTTGAAATTCATCATAGCAATAGTAATCTTTTAGCCACATTAAATTATTTAAATAAAATCTAATAGCAAAATAAATAGTTTTACTTTAAGTTATAAAAGTGTGGAATTAAATGACTTAATAGGTACAATTACTATTTATCATGAGAAAGTATATAGTCAACAACATCAAAACTACGATAGAATTTCATAGTTAACGATAATTTTATCGTACAATTGAGGTTACCATTGCAATAGTGCTATTTTAACCACAATAAATTGGGTCCTAAATCAATAGATGAATATACGTTTATTCGATTACTAATATCATGGTTGTTCTAGAAATTATGACAATTCAATTTTATATAAAAACAGATTTTTTTCTAAAATATAGGGAAAATAGTAATTGTGTACATATTAAAGAATTATTAACAAAGATTGAAATGCAAAATATAATCTTCAATAAAGAAAAAAATTATATGAAAATAGTAACGGGTTTGAGATAAAAAAATAAATTTTGTCACTAATATTTGTGCTAACATCTATTAAAAGATCTAGAGACAGTATCTCCATTCGCTAAAATTGATAGATGGATATATTATTATTCGATTAATGGATGAATAAAATGGGTTGTAAGAGAATTCATAGATGAATATATCTTTACTCGATTACGAATATCATGGTTGTTCTAGAAATTATGAAAAATTAAATTTTATATAAAAGTAGATTTTTCCTAAAATATAGGGAAAATAGTAATTGTGTACAAATTAAATAATTAATTAACAAAGATTGATATGCAAAATATAACCTTCAATAAAGAAAAAAAAAGTATATGAAAATAGTGGCGGGTTTGAGATGAAAAATAAATTTTGTCGCTAATTTTTGTGCTAACATCTATTAAAAGATTTAGAGGCAGTATCTCTACTGCTAAAATTAATAAATGAATATATTATTATTTGATTAATAGATGAATAAATTGGTCGTAAGAAAATTCATAGATGAATGAATCTTTAATTGATTACCAACATCATGGTCGTTCTAGAAATTATGAAAATTCAATTTTATAGAATAATAGATTTTTCCTAAAATATAGGAGAACTAGTAATTGTGTACAAATTAAAGAATTAATTAACAAAGATTGAAATGAGAAATATAATCTTCAATCAAGAAAAAAAAGTATATGAAAATAGTGGCGTGTTTGAGATGAAAAATAAATTTTGTCACCAATTTTTGTACTAACATCTATTACAAGATTTAGATGCAGTATCTCTATCGCTAAAGTTAATAGATGAATAAATTGGGATGTAAGAAAATTCATAGATGAATAAATATTTCTTCCATTACCAACATCATGATGTGATTGTTCTTGAAATCATGAAAATTCAATTTTATGTAAAAATAGATGTTTCCTAAAATATAGGAAAATAGTAATTTTGTAAACATTAAAGAATTAATTAATAAAGATTGAACGAAAATATAATCTTCAATAAATAAATAAAAAATTATATGAAAATAGTGGAGGATTTGAGACAAAAAGTCGCTAATTTTTGTGCTAACATCTACTACAAGATTTAGAGATAGTATCTTTGTCGCTAAAATTAATAGATGAATATATTATTATATGATTACCAATAACATGATTGTTCTAGAAATTATGAAAATTAAATTTTATATAAAAATAGATTTTTCCTAAAATATAGGGAAAAATAGTAATTCATTTACAAGAAGGGGATCTTGTCTCCTTTATGACTATTATTCGATATCTTATAACATATAAAAACTTTTCAATATTATTAATCATCATTTAAAAGATTTTAAAACTTATATATGATTGATATAGAACACATAGCAAAATTAAATAATATAGTAAAATTATGTTAAATAAAGTATTAATTAAATTTGAACATCTAATTATAATACAACAACCACATACCCAGTGTAATCTCACAATTGGGGTATGAGGAGGATGGAGTGTACGCTGACTTTACCCCTACCTTTGAAGGTAGAGAAGTTGTTTTGATTGACCCTCGGCTCAAAGAAAAGTAGACAAAAGCAATCCGAAAAAGAAATAACATATAATAACAAAAATTAGTATGAAAAAAAAAAAACAATAACGAACATCTAATTATATTACATTTAAACAATTATGTGCTTGTCTATGATTACATTAATCACTAATTATGTTCGATGATTACTATTTTTAATTCTCATTAAAATAATTAATTTGTTCCTTATTAATAGGTAACATTTTAACCACAATTTGTTAATTAAAGAAGTAAATGGTTGTATAAAACAAGAAAGGGACGGTAATTAGACAAGAAAAAAGATCCCAAAACCTAGCCCTTACTTTCTTTTCATCACCAGCCGCCACACCCCTCCCTGCTACTCAATTTCTTCCGTTAAATCAAGTATCTCTATTTTTTTTTCTTAGTTAATTTGGGAGAGAAAAGTTTAAATCTTTATGCTTATTACTCAATTAGATCGGTATCAAGTAAAAACTTATTAATATTTGGTTGGAACTTCTGAAATGCGATTCAAGAGATGCTTCTTCTTTGATTGACATTTTGTTAAAAGAAGTTTTTGGTGCAAAAGATTGAGTCTTCTGAATTTTTTGGAGCTTTGTTATACTGAAAGCTTCATTTCTATCAAGTTATACCTGTTAGAAATATTTATGTGATCAATTGTTTTCTCTTCTTAGTATTAACTTATTTTGCTTAAATTGACAGGTAGATTGGTGGAATTATCAGAGTACGTAGCAATCAGCTAAGATCTATATTGATCAAGCTGAGATGCAGTCAGAGAAGATTGTACCGTTTTGGATCTCAAGAAAGATAGTACTAGCGTTATAGAAAAATTATGTACAATGGTGTTCTGAAATTTAAATATACAACTATTTGTAACTTGAATTCTATTTTGGAATCAAGATTTTTTTTTTTTTTTAATTCTTAGCTACATTGGAAAAAATGTTGTGACTCGCTTGTGGCAAATTCATGACTTTGTAACAATATAATCTCTTAATTTGTAGCTAAACGTATATATAATTGTTTACGCAATAAGAACGTGGCTATATTCACTTTTCGTAGTAAATAAAGAAAAATTTAGTTATAATTTTATATTCCATGGCAAAAGGAATGGATCCTTAGCTATATATGAAAATGTTTGTGGCAAATACTTAAATTCATAGCTATGAATTTTTTCAACTTGTAGCTAAATACAAACACTATTGCCACGAGACTAAACTATAAAAATAGCCATAAAATTTAATTTTTCGTGGCAAATATATTAAATCTTTTGCCACAACATAACATCTTGTGGCTACAATATTAAGTTCGCTACAAAGTTTATTTGTCGTGGCAAAAGAATAAGTTCATTTGCTATATGCATATATTTCGTGGCAAAAAAGTTTTACTAATATTGCTACAAGCTTAAAAAATTCGTAGCAATAAGTATAAGTCCTTAGCCACGGACCATGTAAAGTCGGTAGCTAACTTTTAGCCACGCTACATTTTGCTACGAATGCTATGGAAAAAATATTGTGGCTAAAGTGTTTAACTTTCATATTATTTACTCAAATCAGACGCGGAGCCAGAATTTGAAGTTTATGAGTTTAGAATCCTAATTTTTAAAATTATTTAGTTTTAAATTAATAATTTATACATGTTTAATGAACTCTTAAGAGAAATACAGAATTTGAATCAAAGCGCTACGAAATTCGATCAAACTCATAGCTGAACTCTAACTCCGCCATGCTTCAAACTCATTTTGTGTTTAAAAGATTAATTTTAGTTAACCAAATGAGAGATTTTAAAAGATAATCCGATCTTGACTAATAATATTGTCTTCATTTTCAACACTACATGGAATCATTTAATAATTTTTAAAACTATCTGAAAATCAACTTAGTACAAATCTTTGTAAACACATATGAGCTCATTAAACTATAAATGTAAAGTTAAAGAAATGTATACATATAAGTAAAAGAATTTTCGTAAAATTCTCAAATTTCATAATATAAATATAAAGTAAAAGAAATACTTACATGTAAAAATCTATAATAAGAAGCCACAAATGAAAAAGGAGAAAACGAGAGAGCAACAAGAAGCAAAAATATCTAGCGAAGAAATGACTATTTTTTAGGTTAATAGATAAGATCAATATAAGAAAGTAATAGGGAAAATGAAGTGCGGGGATGGGGCTGCTCCTCCCTTAACTAGGGGTCTCGAGTTCGAGCCTGAGTATGAAAAAATCCTTAGTGGGGAGTGCTCCGATTTGGGCCCTACGTGACGCGAATCCGGATTAATCCTGCTATAACGCCGGTACCGGACACCGGATAGAAAATGAAACCAAAAAAAAAAAAAAAAAAAAAAGTTAGGAGGTTCGATAACTTTTGAAAAGTAGACCATAAGAACAAAAAGTATTTTGACTTTAAAAAATAAGATAAGAACCTAGAAGTAATTAATTGAAAAGTTTCACATTTTATTGAAAACTTTTTCGAGAACTACAAATATCCTTTGATTGTCCCTTATGTATAATAGTAATTTCTTATAAATTTATTTTAGGTTGATCGTATTACTAGTTAGTGACATCTACATGATAACTACAAGCAATAGTCTATTAAAGTTAGGATAACTATGTAGGTAATCTACGTTACAAGTTACAACAGGTAAGTAGTGGAGCTCCAAAACAAGAACCGGTTAACTCAGTGAGCAATTAAGCTATTCTATATTGTTTAGTGTACTACCATTATCCAAGTCATTCATGTACAGTAACAAGCTACACTGCCAAAAAAAAAAAAAAAAGTAGCGTCATTAAGGGAAAAGAATAAAAAAGGAACCACATTGTACGACAATTTTAATTTGTGGATAAAACAACGATGGATACAAAGATCCAGTGACAGTGACACCAAATGAAAGTTAGCACATCACTGGGTTTCCTTAATACGATGCCCTAGTCAAGGATAGATTAAAGTAATGTTTTCCGAATTAAATATTAGGCACTACGGGTCGTTTGGTGCATGGTATAGGCTAGGATATCCAACACTAATTTTTTGTATCATGTTTGAATAAATTTATACCTCCTACCAAACATGGTACAAAATGAAGCCTAATCCTAAGAGTGAGATATCCCACCTTATCCCACTAAGATTGAGATTATTTTATCTCATCTAAAAAATGGGATAAAACAATCCTAAGAGGTGAAATAAATTAGTCCCGAAATTATAATCCCGAGATAATTTGGCTACCTACCAAACGACCACTAAAAGCCCTAAAATATGTGAAATCCTACCTAAAACCCACGCTAAAGGTGTACATCGATCGTCAGAGGATAAAAGGCACATGGTCCATTTTCAAGAACTTTATCTACACTTTAGATGTTTTGTCCTTTAATAATTGCCCAAACAAACTGACAAATTGTGATTACGTGTTACTATCGTGCTGAGGAGTAGATTTGTCTCTCTTCCTTTTTTATTTATGTCTTGGGATAAAATACTCAAAAAATGGACCTCATCCAAACATCTAACAATTTCACTCGAACTAGATAGGCGTTTACGCGATTTCATTTCATTAATTTAAATTAAGCCGTTTACGCGATTTCATCTCTAATTTTATCTCATGATATGAAATCTCAAATCATCCAAAAAGGCATTTATCGGAGATTTGAAATCATTTATTTCAAAAAATATAAATGTAAAATTTGACCCATACGTTTATATTTGTAAAAAAAAACCCATAAGTTAGTAGATATATTTACCAATCATGTTTACCAACCATTTGTATTAAATATTAATATGCAAGTTAGTAAAATATATTTACCAATCATGTTTACCACCTTAGAGGATTATATTAAAGAAGTAGTTACATTACTATTCAAATTAAATTTTCCTTTTTATTGAACTAAAGTTTGATCAATTGATGTTGTATTTTTAGAAAACCTTATAAGTAGCGTATTAATTTTATTATGAACTATGATTTACTCATTTGAAGATTGTATGTTAATTTAAAATTTTACGGTTTTCACAACTTGTGAGGTTTTTATGTTTATAAAAAAAATTATAACTTAAGAAATTCAAATTACATGTCCAAATATGATTTCATCTCACGATCATGTCCAAACGGCTCTTAAGTTTCACGTGTCCATCACTAAAAAATTATGGGTTAATCTGGAGATTCATTGTCTGCCGCCTATATCATCCTAATATTAACAGCCACGAGATCTCACTGGCTTCATTTTATGTGTGCATCTTCAAATCTGTGAGTAAATATAGCAAATCGACCCATAAACGGGCAAAAGCATTAGGACAGGCTCAACCCTATCATATAGCCATCTTCATACTCTTGCTGCAAAACTATTAAGTCTGATATAAGTTGTTTAGCTAGAATAATCCAAAAATATCTTCTATATGAAATGATATTACTATGGGTTTTTCTTCAAAAAATCACACTCCATTAAAGGTAACATTCTTTTCTTTTCAACTATCAATATGACAATTTAACTGCTTTCACAACTATGAAAAGAAAATTTCTATATCTCACGTCTATTTAAATTGTGTGAATATGTTAGATCGTTATTTCCTTCGAACTCAATTATTTGACTGTACATCTTATTTTGATAGCGTGAGAAACGAGGGTTCGCAAAGTCAATACTATATAATCTCTATAAATAAATAAAAATCCTTAATTACTGTTCAGCAAACTCAAGAGTGAATAATCAGTGATAACTTATTACAGACATGTTAATTTTCCTGATTCCGCCTAAGTTCCTTTTCTGAAAATGCTGATATATATATATATATATATACCAGAGCCCGTGCCAGCACGGACCCAACATATATTTATAATTTTATTCAACATAAATTTATAATTTTATTTTTATGCAATTATAAAAAGAATTGATATATTCTACAGCATTTCTTGAAAGTCACGTATGTAAAGATAGAAATTTTGGGAGCACGGGTTCTATAATTTGTGCCATGATGTTATTTCTTTGTTTCAGTTTATATGACTTTATTTAAGAAAAAGGCTAATAGACACTTTTTAAACTATGCGTTAATCAAATTTGAACCAAAATTTCAAAACTTATTAAATTTTTAACTACTTCTAAATACGGAAACGTCATTTGAACTACCATTCCCCTAGGCTAAAACGTGAAGCTTTTTATACATATGGTGATTATGTATATTGTGTCATATAATATGGGCATAGATGTGGTATAAGATTTCTATCCTTTTTTTTTTACTTAACCTATCATAAGTATGTACTAATAAATTATTTTGGCTATTATGGTGCTCCGTATATAATTAGAAACTTAAGACATTGAAAAATGCCTTTTGAGAATGTCATATATTAAACAGTACTGCAATAAACATCGGAGTAATTTATTTTATCAGTTGTAACAATATTCAATTAATTTGATTATAGAATTACAGTTGGTGAGGTAAGATATCACTCATGGAACTACAAAATGTAATCAGTTGTAATAGTAACTTTTAAAAAATGAAGCTTGATAATAATATATTCAGAACTACATTTGAAAAATTAATCACCATTATTGACTTAATAAGGGATACTTTGAGAATTACATGGATATTGCTTGATCTTTTAATATGGGGTCCACATTTTTTTTAATATTGCTTATTTTTTAATATGGGCTCCAGGTTTTTTTTTTTTTTTTTAATATTGCTTGATTTTTTTATTTTATTTTTTAAAATAAAGTCCACTAGGCTGTGAGCCTAGGGCTGATTTTATAAATTTTTCTCAAAAGGAAGAAAATAAAGTCTTTACAACTGTAGCTAAATTGGCTAATAAAAAAGCCCGAAATAAACTAATGACCAACTTAAGACTTATATGATGTCCTAAGTTGGTGCTACAAATTGCTAAATTATGAAAGTGGCAAATAACTAAAACTTGGAAAAATAAATAGTTGATATCATCAAGCCTGCAAATCCGTATGGTGTTGTTCCTTTTGTCAATTCATGATTGCACTTGTATAACACGTGCATCTACTAGTCGTACACGACATTGGAACAAACAATAGCTAAATGTCACACCAAAGGAAGTTTCAAAAACATATTATCGACACGAACATACATAGAACAACAAGTCTTTGCGATTTGCGCTAATTATTATACAATCCCACATCCTGCAAAGCACCCTTCCAAAAGAAACAAACCAACTTCAAAACTCTAATATTTCCAAAAAACAAAGTGGAGTGGCTCAGAATATGTTCATCTCAAGCTTTCTTTATTGTGGTGGACTCTTTCTCAGTTACTACTACAGGTTCATCTCCAGTTTGAGACCCGGGGGACCAGCAACAAGATCAGTGGTTGTTTTGCCAATCTCCATTATAGTTTCGCCAATGGCATGCAGCACCGCCGCCGCTCCTTCCTCCTGCTGCTTGCTTTCCTTTCCTCCTCCTGTTTCTTCCTGGAAGGTTTCTTCAACTTTCTTTGGTTGGAATCCACTCTCTTTTCCCTCCACCTTTGATTCTCGTGTTTCTCCGCTAACATCTCCTCCTCTGCTTTCTCCCTGTAAAACATATTTTCAGGTGCAAATTAACCAAAACATAGTGGAATAAAATCACAATCTAAGTGAATATGACGAACGGTAAAGAGATTTCAACCTTTAACCTATTGAATACAGTTTTAAGTATCAAAGATAACTTATGAGTGTAGGTCAAGGTGTATACTTCATATATTTCACATGTATACCAATTTGTGTTGCACTCTTTTTTAATCCTATCCTAAAAAATGTCACTTTCCTATATAGAGTAAGTCAAGGTGTATACTTCATCTTTCATTACACCAATTTATGTGGCACACACTTTTTTATTTTTGTCCTAAAAAATGTATCTCTCCTATATATTTATAATTCCAAATTTTCATCTTACCCAAATAACTTGTACATAAGACTTGTTTTAGTCTACGTTTCAAGTATCTCTTTCTTTGCTTCCCATCCCAAACTCCGCTCCTCCTCGGAGCGTGACACATAAATTAAAACTGATTTGAGTAATAAGTTAGTTGCACTTTTTTACTAGATCACAAATAGGAGGAGCTACAAGAAAAAATATATTTGGCAATAAAATTTGTTATTGTTGCCATAGATTGATTATTGTTGCAAAAAGTACTTTTGACAACAATTTTTTTTTTGTTGCATAGACTTTTCCCAACAGCTGTTATTGCGACAACGTGCAACAACTTTTTTTGTTGTTGCCAAAAGTACTTTTTGCAACAATAATCAATACTATGGCAACAAAATTAAATTCTTTGGCAACAAAAAAGTTCATTTGCTAACAATAAAACTAAGTTGTTGCCAAATACTAAATTTTTTGTTGCCATTTCTATATTTTCTTGTAGTGAGGATCCATCTTTAATACTCCCTCCGTTCAAAAAGATTGTCTTCCTTTCCTTTTTAGTCTGTCCCAAATAGATTGACACCTTTCTATATTTAGAAACAATTTAAAAGATTGTCTTCCTTCTCTTTTTAGTCTGTCCCAAAAAGATTGACACCGTTCTATATTTTAAAACAATTTAACTTTATGAGGTGATTTACAGCCACACAAATATCTAAGGCTTATTTTGGACCACACATTTCAAAAGTCTTCCTTTATTTCTTAAACTTTGTTTCAAGTCAAACTAAGACAATCTTTTTGGGATGGAGGGAGTAACTTATAAACTAGGTTACCAATAGAAAGATTACCTCTAATCACTTGCTCCACATACTAGGTTACCAATAAAAAGATTTATCTCTAATCACTTGGCTCCTCCATATACTAGTTTACCAATAAAAAGATTTATCTCTAATCACTTGGCTCCATATACTAGGCTACCAAATAGAAAGACTCATCTCTAATTACTTATTAGTTACTATAAGTTACCCAAATCATTTATATACAACATACACGCTAATAAACATGGTTATAAACATGTTACACTAGGTACATATTTAAGGATAAACCAATTACCGTGTGTTTACCTTGCGTGAGCTTGGTTTCCAAGGCTCCAAAACAGATTCCTCACTATTTTTCGAAGCAAAGGCACTGAAAAACTATTTTGTTTGATCTATGTTGATGACATTATAGTCTAGGGCACATCTATGCATCTAGTTGCTTCATTGCTTCAACAGTTGGAAATTCGTTTTTCCCTGCGCGACTTGGTTAAGCTAAATTACTTTTTGGGTATTGAAGCTACGTGGCGATCTGATGGCCTGTTGTTACATCAGTCTAAATAGACACATGATCTCTTGGAACGGAATAGCATGTTAACTTACAGTGATATTTCTACTCCCATGTGCACGAGTAATAAGTTGCACGCAAGTGACAGCACTCAATTCCTTGATGACAGTCTCTATCGAAGTATCGGTGGTGGCTTACAATATCTCACTTTCACTAGACCAGATATTTCATTCTCGATTAATAAAGTCTCTCAGTTTATGCATAGTCCGACAGAAAAACATTAGGCAGCAGTTAAGCGTATCTTGCGATATCTGAAATCCACTTCCTCTCAAGGTATTTTCTTTCCAAATCAGAACTCTGTCTAATTACAAGGATATTTTGATGCCGATTAGCGAGGAAATATAGATGATCGGAAGTCTACTACTGTTTTTCCAATCTTCTTGGGTTCAGCGCTTCTTTCTTGGTATTTTCGCAAACAACGATCTGTCTCGCGCTCCACTACTGAGGCTGAATATCGCTCTTTTGCTGCTGCCACCAGTGAACTTCTATGAATTCGTCAATTGTTGAAAGAAGTTGATCTTTCTCTTCTGGTTCTATGCCTTCCTTGTGGTGTGACAATTTAAGTGCGACCTATTTTACTGCTAACCCGATGTTACACTCTCGCACCAAACATTTGGAGAACGATTTTCACTTTATTTGGGATCTTGTGCACAAAAAGGAACTTCAGGTTCAATATATTTCTTCGCATGACTGGCTCGCAGATATTCTTACCAAACCTCTATTGAAGGATCGTTTTTGTGATTTACATGGCAAGTTAAGCCTCATACCTGGTTCGACTTGAGGGGGAGTGATAAGTATGGTATTTAAGTATTAGTTAATGTATCTATTAACGGTTATTTATGTAATTGTATATGTATCAACTGTTGTATAAATACCTCATATATGATCAATGAAAGTAACATTGGTTTTACCTTTACATGATTAACTGTTTAATCCTTAAATACAAATAGCAATAACAACATATCCAGTGTAATTCACAAGTGGAGTCTGGAGAGGATAGAGTGTATGCAGACCTTACCCTTACCTTAAAAGATAAAGAGGTAATTGTTTCTGATAAACCTTCGGCTCAAAGAAAAGCAAACCAAAGCTGTCCGAAAAAAGAAGTAACAAAAGTAAAGAAACGACAGAGGTATATTTGCAATTAAATTTTATAAAAGTGTTTAGTGTAATTTAATCTTAATTACAATCTAAATTACGAATGCGATTAGGATCTATGACACCCGGAGGTGCGGATCCATGTAGAAGCGTGGGGGATGCCACGCCACCCGATGATGTCTCGGGTGAAATTCTCATATATATATATATATATATATATATATATATATATATATCAGGGGCGGATGTAATGTGGTAGGGTGGGGTTCAATTGAACCCCAAACTTTCGACGTAAATCGTGAATATACTGTCTTAAATATCCAAAATATAGATATATATTGAGTGTTGAACCCTAAACTAAAAGAGGCCTGGCGTTCAGTGGTGGGGCATTACTGTAAGACTGATCCGTGTGAGGAGATCCGAGTTCGATTCTCCTTGACCACATTTTTATATCAAATATGTTTTTGCCTACTATTAACAGTCCTCTTTGATGCGGGACTTATTTTTGTCCTTTTCCATTTAAATAGGCACGTTTCTGCTCCTAAAATAATAGGACCCACTTAATATTTTTTATTCCTTTTTTTTTTTTTTTTTTTTTGTACTTCATTGCCTTAATTATAGGAGACTTTTCTTCTCCTTTTCAAATAATCATAAAAGAGCTGAATGTTCTTTTTTGTTTTCTTGATTTACACAATAGCTAAAGAAATAAAAAACTTCTCACTTTTCACTTTTGAGAAGGTTTTTCAACATCAAGTACAAAAGTTAGGGTTCCAAAAAATCAAAAGCTTTTCTCAGAGCTTCTTGGATTTTACAATCTCTCCATAAAAAAAAAAATAAAAAAAATCAAACAAGTGGGTCTTCTTTCAGCTTGGTTCCAAGTCATAACCTTCAAGCAAACTCTTCTTTTATTTGTTGGTATGCTCCAAAAAGCTAAAAATATATTATCTATGTCTTTTCATTCCTTATTATAATGAAATATTGCTCATTTATGGGATAAATTTTGAAAACATATGCAACACTATAAGCTTTTAGGCATTATATTTGGGACAATATTTTTTTTCTTTTTGAGAATGCAGCTTTTTGGGGTTAAGTTAAGCAAATATTTTTTGGGTTAAGTTAATCCCACAATCAGAACCAGAAAATGGAAAAAGAGAGTTCAAGTACACAACCCACTAATACTTGGTTTAATTATTTGTTTAATTAAATTAAATTTAAATTATACAATGTAATTGTTTTGTGATTTTTAGGATTCTTTTAGCGAGAGTTGCTACAATGAAGAGATTTTACCAGGTTATTCAAACTCCTTCAAGTTATGGTTTAAGCTCTCCTATGCCAAATTCTTCTTTGTGTCCAGTTGTTCATGACAAAGATAAATTGTTGGATTTGGATCTTCCTAAACCTGATCCTGGTGAAAGAAAGCAAATCTCACAATATTCTTATAATGAATGTGATCGAGTAAGGAGACATTATATTCAAAAAGGACCATGCCAACCTCGTGATCATACATTCCCAAAGAGAGAATTTGGTGGGCTAATGCGACAATTTAATCCTGACTGGTTTGATACTTCGTATTCTGGATGGTTAGAATATAGTTTTAAAGTTGATGCGGGCTTTTGTTTATGTTGCTACTTGTTTAAAAATGAACATGGAGGACATGGAAGAGTTGGGGATTTTTTTACAAAATGTGGTTTTAGAGCTTGGAATAAAGAAAGGCTTAATAGAAATATTGGTGATGTGAATAGTCTTCACAATCGGTGTTTCAAGATGATGAGAGACTTAAAGAATCAAGAACAATAACTTCTTTTGACAAGTATAATGAGAAATATAAAAGTGGGTATCAAGTTCGGTTGAATGCTTTGGTTGATGTGACAAGATTTCTTTTGAAACAAGGAATGCCTTTCCGGGGCCATGAAGAAGTGGAACTTCTACAAAAAGGGGAAATTTTTTGCAACTTTTAAAATGGTATGCAAATAGGCATGAAGAAGTGAACAAAGTTGTACTAGAAAATGCTCCACAAAATAACATGATGATTGCTCCAAGTACCCAAAAGGAGATCGTGAATGCTTGTGCAAAAGAAACAATGAAAGAAATTGTTGAAGATTTAATGGAGATTACTTTGGCATACTGGTTGATGAATCTAAGGATTTTTCTCATGGGGAACAAATGGCTTTTGTTCTTAGATATGTCAACAAAGAAGGCACACTTATTGAGCGATTCCTTAGTGTTGTTCATGTTAAAGATACAACTGCAATAACATTAAAAGATGCTATCTATTATTTGCTTTTAGAGCATTCATTAAGTCCATCTCAATACGGGGACAAGGTTATGATGGAGCTAGTAACATGCAAGGAAAAATCAAGGGTCTTAAAACTCTAGTTCCTTCAGCTTATTGCATACATTGCTTTGCTCATCAGTTGCAATTGACTCTTATAGTTGTTGCAAAGAAGCACTATGATGTAGATCAATTTTTTGATATTGTTGCTAATGTCTTGAATATTGTTGGAGGTTCTTTTAAGCGCAGAGAGATTCTTCGAGAAGATCAAGCAAAAAAATTAGAGGAATTACTAGTGCTTGGTGAAGTTCATACGGGAAGTGGACTAAATCAAGAACTTGGGCTTCAAAGGCCAGCGACACCCGTTAGGGATCTCACTTTAAACAGTGCGTAATTTTATTGCAATATTCTCATCAATTGTTCATGTGCTTGAGGTAACTGGAAGTGAGGGTACAACTTATCTAGAGAGATCCATGGCAAAAAATCTAGTGAATGATATAAGATCTTTTGAATTTGTGCATATGTTGCAATTGATGTTGAAAGTGTTGTCAATTACAAATGATTTGAATATGACTTTGCAAAGAAAAGATCAAGATATTGTGAATGCTATGAAGCTCGTTGGTTTTGCCAATAGGCAACTAGAATCGATGAGGGAGTCCAAATGGAAATCTTTGATTGAGGATGTCTCTTCATTTTGTGTGAAGCATGATATTCTAATTCTTGAAATGGATAAGAACTATCATATTGGAAAGTCAAAGCGCAAGAGTTCAAGTGTCACACATTCTCATCATTTGCATGTAGAAATCTTTAATGTTGTTATTGATTTGCAACTTGCGGAGCTTAATAGTCGTTTTGATGCAGTGAATAGTGATTTGCTTCTAGGTATGGCTAGTTTGAGTCCGGATAATTCATTTGCAAAGTATGATAAAGACAAAATTATGAAACTTGGTACACTTTATCGTGATGATTTTAGTGTTTCCAAGCTTGAAGATCTCAGTTATGAGCTTGACAACTATATTCTCTTTGTGAGAGAAGATAGTGATTTCTCTAACTTGAAAGGACTTCGAGATCTTTCAGAAACATTAGTCGAAACAAATCTGCACAAGACTTGGAGACTTGTTTATTTGCTTGTGAAGTTAAGCTTGATATTGCCTGTGGCTACTGCAACGGTAGAAAGAGCTTTTTCTTCAATGAAGTACATCAAAAATGACTTGTGAAGCGAGGTGGTGATGAATTTCTTAATGATTGTTTAGTTTGTTATATAGAAGATGAAGTATTTGAAAGTGTACCAAATGATGCGATCATTGATCGTTTTCAAAACATGACAAGTCGCCGGGGACAATTGTAATGGTGATATTTGCTACATGTATGCATCTCTTTTGCATGTTGATAATGGTCATATGATTTGATTTAGCCTGGATCTTCTGCAAATATTCTAATTTTTTGTGCTTTCACTATAACATTTGCACACCTGAAAAGTAAGGAAACAACTGAATAAAACTTAATGAGATTTATGTGTTGTAGAGAATATCTCAAACCACTTTATTTAAACTAAAATATAGTATCATTTGCTTGTATCTAGTACTTAGCTGTTTCAATGTCTACACTACTGAAATGTAATTTTTTGGGTATAGCGGGGTGAGGGAGTTTGAAAAGTATTTCTATGGTTTTGTGTGTAAGGTGGATTGTTACTTTTTAAATTTTTGAATATCAATGTTCGTTGTTTGGTGTATTATGGTAACCTTGAGGCTTTCTTTTTAAATCTTGAAAACTTAAAGTTAAAATCAGATGTTTGATATATATGTATATATGTATAAGAACTCATATATATATCGGAAAAGGGCCAAAATTCGGAAAAATTATTATGATTATGGTACCTTATACCCTTCTCGTCTAAGCTACGTTGCCACGTGACATCATCTCTAAAATTATTTTAAATAATTTTTTACTCACTAAAATAACTCAATCCGACCCAAAATTTTTTTCAGAAAAATAATAATAATTTTTCCAAAAAATATAAAAATAATTTCGTATTATTTTTGCCGAAAAAAATTCGGTCGGATTGAGTATATGAGTAAAAAATTATGTATAATTTTTTTGAACTCATATATATATTGGTCCGTATATATATTGGTCCTGCCTCCTGCCACCCTAACATACAAGTAAGTGCTCGCTGCCAGTGGTAAGAGGTCGGATATTCCTGTCTTAAGGTCGCAAGTTCGAATCCCTTTGATACATTTTTTAAAAATTATTTTAGCTTGCTGCATAAAGAACTTTAGCCTACTCCAGCTATGATACACACCAGCTTAGTGCCTCCTGGCCTGCTTGTTAGTAGTTTGACTTTATCTATGGTGGTCAGAGGTTCTAACCCAATTACCTTGTTAAATATTTTCAGTGACCCGTTAATAAAAATTTGTGGTTAAAGTAGGTTTGAATCCTGGATGTCCCTAACTTTAGACTGACCCAAACCAACGCACCAAAGCTCATTCATGAATAAACGGAAGATGTGATATGTTATTATAAACCTCTGTAAATACTAACATCGTTTACGAAAAATGCTTATCCTTCTGTCCCAATTTGTTTGACATTTTTCGCTTTTCGTGAATCAAATTTCTTAATTTTGATCGTATGTTAATTTTTAAATTTTTTGAAATAAAATTTACATATTTGGAAACTACATAATAAGTACTATAAGTCACCATAATTAACAATTTAAAATATTTAAAAGACATATGAGATAATTACGGTCAAAGAACAACTCGTTTGACTCTCAAAAAGCGAAAAGTATAAAACAAATTGAGAAAGAGGGAGTACATACGTTAAAGCGGTATGGCACCCGAAACTTTCAAATCCTGGATCCGCTTGCTCAGCACCAGCAGTGTTAATGGCTTTAAACCCTAATCCCTACGGCATGGTAACAGCCCCTAATCCCTACGGATTAATCAATAAATATATTTATGAAACTACATATTTAATTATTTTTCAAATGCGCGACCAAAAGACGTGAAAATTAGCGTTCAATGTCAAGAAATGAAGAAATGGGAACATCTAACCTACAACAAATCCACATGCAAAAGACGTGAAAGTCGGTGCTTTCATGCTCCTGCAAATATTTTTTCATATCATTAATTTTTAAAAGATGCCTAATATTATCTACTTACTAAGAAATTTATCAACTTTTTCGACCATTTTTAAAAAAAATCAATTTTGGCATCTAACAAAAGCAAACATCAAACAAGCAAATTCATATTATCATGTCCTTTCTAGTTACATTTGAGTCAACAGTCATCTAATCTAAGTACGACCGAGTGAGGTCCCTGTATGATTAGTTATCTTTTTTTTTTTTTTTTTTTTTTAATATATTTTTTTTAACCTGACGGTAACAGGTAAATATTTATTCATATCTAATCAAATAATTTAATTTTAACATATAAAAAACATATTACTTGACCAAGTATGTATATTGCATTCATTGATTTAATGAGTGCAATTAAAATTTTAACTCATAAATGGTGTGGATTCACCTGCCTACTGCATTTTATTTGAACATATGCACACGCCCATACATTATTTTGAACCCTTTAGAGTACATATTTATACTAACTTTTCATCTTGTGCACATGCGTCTCATGGACTCATGCTATCTTTGGCAGGTATAAATTGAGCCCCATGCCCTTATTATGTCATTTCTATACATCTATCGTTGAATCATTAGCTTTGATATCAGTTATTGATCAGTTAAGTTAGCCCAAATATACTTAATACTCTTAACATGGTACCCATGATATTATTTGATTTGAGTCAAGTTGTAACAACCCGTTTTGTCGTTACCGTAATTTTTCGGTTTTTGCCCTCGTTGACCAATTCCTAAGTCTCGTTAGAACTATTTTGACCCGAGAAGATAGTTGGCATGACTTCCTAGGCATCATTTTGGGCTTTGGAATGTTTTCTAGAAAAATTTGGCTTTAAGCGAAAACAGTTTGACCGGGAGTTGACTTTTGGGTGAACGGATTTCATTCGGAGATCCATCGATTCCGAGAGGTTCATAGACTGACTTATGACGCATTGGTGGGACTGGTACGCATTGGTGGGACTGGTTCGGCTCCCAATGCACTCGGGTGCATTTTGGGACTTGGTTTGGGAATGGTTATTGAGGTTTGGGAGTTGACTTAGTCAACGGTATCTCCGTTGGGAAATCCGAGGTCATGGGTGCGTTCGTAGCTTGTTTTTACATGTGGATGCATATTTCGTTTGTTGAAATCGGACCTCGGATGATTATCGAAAATCGGGTTGGAAAGTTGGTTTTTGGCCGCTCGGGAGTTGACTTAGTCAGCGGCATCTCCGTTGGGAATTTTGAGTGCGCGAATGAGTTCGTAGCACGTTTTTACCTATATCTACATATTTGATTTGTCAAAATCGGGTTCCCGACCGGGGCATCTGGTGTCTGGTGACCGCTACAGCGGACCCTTTACCGCCGGGGCGGCACCGCTACAACGCCCTTAGGACCGCTGCAGCGGTTTGACCGCTGAAGAGATAGTGGTTGCCGCTATAGAGGTCCCGCTAAAAACTGATGTCGGGCCCAATATTAAAACCCTCATATCTCCCTCATTTTAAGTCCAAATGAGGCGATTCAAAAGCCAAAACTCACACGCCCTTCTTTGTCTCTAAAGAGAGGGTGTCCTAACCATCCAACCGCTATTCCATCCCCGTTATCCATTGAACCTGCTCTGAATAATCCTCCTTGTGCCGGATTATTGCCGATGTAATCATAAAAAGCTAATTTTTAGAATTTTAAACCAAAGTGCTTCGAGAAACTTTGATTTTCTGCTAGCCCAAAGACTAACTCTTCGATATATTTCTTGCTGGAAGTACCCCTGATCCCATTGATAATGAGTGGGCCCAAGGAATCTAATGGTTCCCTCCAATCTGCATTTTGAAGTCATATTGGCACGAAAATCGAGGAAAACAGAGACTATGTCGGATTTGGACCTCATTTAGGATACCTTCTCTCTTGGAAGCTTGGGGATGAATGGATTCTTGATTATTTCTCAAGATTGTTCCTATGGGTAAGGTCTAAATCTCATGCTTAATAGTTTCCATTAATTAATCCATCATTTTGGCTTTGTAAAACCCTTCATCTTCCAAAAATCTCTATGCAAAACCTAGGGTTCTTCAACCCAAAATTGGGGTTTTCCATGAAAGAGTTCTAAAAACTAATTGGCTTCCTAGATTGTGAATTAATGATGTTAATGTTGCTATTTATGCTAGATAATGATATATCTAGGCTTGTTAACCAATAATCTTCCATTCTAGAGTTGAAATTCTTCAAACAAAGTTAGGGTTCTTAGACCTAAATTTGGGATTTCAATATAAATGATAATTTTAAGAATTAATTGAGTATTCCTATGATTTAAGTAATGGGTTTTTTCCCTTTTGGTATTGAATTTGGTATTTTGGTCATAAAATTCCCGTTTTGCCCTCTTTTTCCTAAATTAAGAGTTGGAATTTGACCCATTTTTCCTAAATTCACATGTGATAGAGTTTGTTTATTTGGAGACGCTTCGAAAGACAAGGCAACGTGTGTGGTTCGTAGCACTCAATATGGCTTCCCTTTCGGTATCATTATTCACGTGTATTAGAAGGAACTGCATGTACAGGGTAGATTTGGGATGGAATCTTAGGATGGTATTGTTGTGTGATTTGTGTGTTCGGGCTTGTGACATTAGATTCCTTATGTTTGATGTGGTTTTCCATTAATATCAGTGGATATATGTGACTTGGAAGTAGCAGGTGAAACCTATTGTTGTGTCTAATGATGAGAAATTCCCGTAATATGTGATTTTTGTGTTATGTCATTACTAGTGAACCTAGTTGATAGATAGGAGACTTAAAATACACCAACGATTGTGATTGAGTTCTAAAAGGAGTTATGACGAATCATTGTGAGTGTAAGGTGAGACTACTTGTTCTAAGATAATAGGCTGATTTAAGGAAGTGGTAATAATATTAATTGACCTTTGTGTGTGGAAGTAGCCACCCCGTTATGTGTGTTTGATTGTTCAATTGTGTTGGCTTAATGCCATGTGTAGTTGGTAGATGTCAAAATTCTACTTGTTGTCCTGATTCGGATAGGATTGACATACCCGTTGTTGGTATTTGTACTTGGATATATTGTTGGCGTACCCACTGTTGGTATTGTGATGTGATACGTTGTTGGCATACCGTTGTGGTATTTGTGATATTAAACTCGATTGTTGGTGATTGACATATACATTGCACGCTTCTCTCATATTTATCATGCATGGCCGATACCCGGCGATGATCCGGTATCGTTGATATAGTGAAACTGATATTTGATAAACTCTTTTACTTGAGAGATTGTGAAAAGGCCGATGTCCAAAGATCCATTCCGGAATCGTTGTTTATATGAAACTGATACTTGATAAACTCTTTTACTTGATTGATTGTGAGGAGGCCGATGTCCGAGGTTCAATTCCGGAATCGTTGATTTGTGAAACTGATATTTGACAGACTCTTTTAAGTGATTGTGAGGAGGCCGATGTCCAATGGTATATTCGGGCATCATTGTTGCATGGCCGATTTCGATGTTATCTCGAAATCGTTGTTAGTGCATGGACTCCGCGGGTCCCCTAGAGTGGTGTCGGTGAGACTACCCCTATGAGCAATTAGACAGGGTCCTGTCTGTTTGTTTAGAAAAGATCCGGGACGGGTGGCACTCAGATTTCGTGAATCACACTGGGTTGTGCTACCGAGACGTCGATATTTCCGTCCGGAGTATATGTGTACACCTCATTTGCAGGGCATGGCATTGCATCCATTCATCTTGCATCGCATTGCATTGATACATCTTGCATCGCATTGCATTATGGCTTGTTTGAGATGATTTGGTGTTTACCTGTGATGATTGGATTCAGATTGATTTATTCAGACTTGACACATTTGGGATTAGATGCTTTACTTAGGCAATGACGTATACTCAGATCCGGATTTATTGATTGAACTTGTTGAGGTATCCTATAGACCGTCCGTAAGATTAGTTATATGTTTGGTCTCTATGTGATGTAGGATAACGGGTGTCTTGATGATGAGTTAACTACTAGACTGAAATGATCGATTTAATGATATGTGAGTTCCAATATCGTTGTGAGCTTGACTGGTGAATTATTAGAGTTAAATTAATGCTTAAGGGTATTGATTTACAGTGTGTGGTAGATCGTAGTATGACTTAATTGGGTTGTTATCATGTTTATCTGTGAATTCTTTTACTGATATGTGTTACTAACCATTGTCGGCCTATGATACTTACTCAGTACGTGTAGTTGTACTGATATTGCACTTGCTACACCCTTTTTGGGGTGTAGATTGTTTCAGGTGATTGATCGAAGCATATGTGGAAATACGCGGTGCCTATCTGGAAGGCCTCCTCCCATTTCATTTTGGGACGGAGGTTGAGTCTTAGAATGTAGTGGTAATTCTGAAATCATTAGTCGCTCTTGTACTAGTCTAGACTAGGTCATGGGAAGTTGGATCGAGTCTGTATTTGTTACATCGTTGTAATTATATTAAATCTTGAGTTTATTGCATGTATTATGAAGTTTTCGCTGAATTTCTAAGTATCTATAGATTTAAATGAATCGCCTTTACTTAATTGATGTATAATCAATGAGAGGGTTCGCCTACCGAGGTGGGAAAGGTAGGTGCCAGCGCGACCCCGAAATGGGTCGTGACACAAGCCTACCGGTTTCTTCCAAAAGTCATCACATCATTAATTAAGAACATACCTACACTTTATACATGACTTTCCAATCGTTTCAACTACCAATGTGTAACCCTGTTGCACATCAAACACATCCACATAACAATGATGCACCTTTATCTGTTGCTATCATGCATCAACAAGTATGGTGAGATGGATGAGATCCTTCGCCCTTAATTAAAGATTTCGAATTCGAGCTCTAAAATGGAGAAATTCTTGATAGAAAGCATTTTCCCTCTTATAAGGTTTATGCAACGCGGATTTAAACTAGTTGGTCACTGAATTTCGGAAAGGAGATGATTAATAACAAAAAATGGAACCTTTATCATTTGTTTGTTTCTGCTGATGCAAGTATTAATGTATGATCACTAAAAGATGCCAACATCTCATGTGAAACTCACTACCTCAACTCTAAAAGAAGGACGTGGCGCCACGCCTATTTCATTAAAGGTAGATAGTTTTATGTTGCACAAAGCCTATGATATAGTATAAATTCACTAAAATTGAAGTATATAGGCTAATCGAATGATGCTTTGAAACTTTGAAAAATAATGGCGCCGCCAACGCATGATACAATGTTTTCTTTTAAACATATATTAGTATATCAACGAATTAGCATTTTCTCCAGGACCATGTGTACAAACTACAAGCAATGGTGGTGCCCCATTATGCTTAAATTGCGAAGCAGAAAAATATAAAAACCTTAACCTTCTCCAAGGAAAAAATTTCAATTCTGTTTTAGAATAAATTAACATTTAATTGTAATTTTGAGGATAATGCCACAGTCCAAATTTGAAGGACAAATAATAATGTATAAACATTACGACCAACAGACAGTAAAATTGTCCATTTGCAACAGCTTGTCAGGTGAACGTTGGCCTAGCCAACTGCCAATACCAGCCGTCCAACCACTAGATAGGAGCTTTTATCATAGGATATCTTAGGTAGATATACCTGATTAATTACGTTCATACATTGACAATGTAAATAATTTCTACATGATCCAAATATGTTATAAACTATGTAAAGTAGGGTTTTAACCATTTCCAGATTTATCATATCGGATTTTCTATGAAAAGTATCTGTATATTGTGGGTAGTACCTAAAGACCCTTTTTAATGTGGTGCATTTTAATCAGATTCCCCTATACCATCAATAGTTTTAATTATCCCCCTGAACTTGGCTTCTGATAGTTTAGGAGGGATGTGGACAAAATGCATCAAGTTTAGGCGAGTCTTTGTCTATACTGTATTTTATCTAATAATTTAAGTTTCTTATATGCTATGATCTCATATTTTAACGTGGTATCAAATTAGCTAATAAAAGAATAGAAGAAATATATTTAATTTTCTTAGATGAGATAATCACAAACTTTAACATAGCGAACTTAACCTGGTGGTGTTGTAAGAAATTTAAACATTGTCAGTGCATGCACATAAATAAAAGAACTAAACAGTATGTTGATTCTATTAGAGGAAGGATGAAATAAAATTATGAGGGAGGTATAACTAATGGTAGATCATTCACACATGGGACTGGATATATATCGATGATATATATATTACTACTACTAGATGAGATTAATTGGAGTAATTAATATGACTGGTGAGAATTAAAAAATAAAAAAGACAAATAAGAATTTATATATCCGATTCAAACTTATTTGGGATATATAGAGCGAGGGTAGTCAATAAAGGGATCCAATTGATTATAGAAACATGAGTTTAATTAGTCCGTGATTCTAGCTGCATACTTAGCTTTTGTGGGAGTGGGAGCTAGCTAGAGTACTAGGGTTTCTTGTAGGCCAACAACTTGATATAGCTTTAAAAGTCATTATAACAGTCAAGTTGATCCTTTAACTAGTATATAGTACACAGCTTAAAACTGAGCAAAAGGCTGACTAGAATTTAGAATTCACGGTATCAGGCCTAACATTCCCTTTACGGTTAACATTTGGGTAGTTTTATTCAGTATTATTCTTTATGATGTGTAGTATCGTAGCACAAGAAGAGACTTGAGTCATTAATATACCCATACTGAAGAGGAAAGTATTAACGTTGATATAAGTTTGCAAATCTCTATATATATATGCCAAAGAAAGGAAGAAAAAAAAGGTCGTCTAAGTCTGTTAAGAAAATGGACCTTCTGTTTAATCAAAATGTTAAGTTCATGAGATGAGGAATGTTTAACAGTCCACCAATGTGGGACTCGAATAGGGGCCTAAAATTTGGGTCAATGAAAAATAAAGATTAACCTGACTCGTATACTATTTTAAGAAAATAATATTAAGACTAACTATACTCCGAAACCTAGTTAATTAATGAGCTGAATTTTTTCCAAAACATATAAGAAGATAACGGCTTATCCCTCAATCAATGGGGGACTCCGACAAGCGATATATATGTTGAAGCATCAAACATGAGTATTATACGTTTGTTTTGTTTGAATGAACTTTGACACGAAAAGATTAATCGATTCAGATTGTGAAATCCATTCGATCGACTAACCCTGAATAACTTAACATGCATGGTAGTTAAGAAAATAGGTTGAACGAGCTAACATATATTTACTCCTATGAGATTAGCCAGGCTAAGTGAATATTACTTGCACTAGATAGAGCATTTAGGTATTACTATACCTTTTTCACATACACAAAATAGAAAAAAAGAAAGGCCTAGGTCCATGATGGATTCAGAAATTCATATGAGATTCAAAAAATTACTAAAATGTCACACCTAGAATTTAAACTAGTAACCAAAAGCAATTTTGAACCTGCCACTAAATTAGTATCTTCCCTCATATCAAAGAGATTCAACAATTTATATTTCAAAAATAAATTTATTTTTACTTCATTTGCACGTACAATATAATTTTTCAATCAACGAATTCGATATTTCAATTGAACCACCTTGCCACAAGCTAGCTCCACCACTGGTCTATACAATCACATAATGTCATATAGGTTCCTCCTTCTGAATTGACAAAGCTTCCATGTATCCTAGGTTATGTTTTTTCATTTGGTGGAGCAGGAGTGGGAGGTGAGGATGAAATTATTCTCCAATGAATATTAGAAACATCCTTTTACCTAAAAGACACCCTTTTTTAGATCCATTAAAATGAGAAAAGATTAAAATCTTTATCATGATGGAGAATCCATGCTGGAGCTTTGTCGGTTTAGTTACTTAACTATAAAATTTGATCATGTTCTCTCCATTATCATCACCATCATATAGCCCTTTTTCTTCACCATTGCTTCCTTATAAATAGTCATCTCGATAATAAACTCCATGCAACAACAATAACACTTGTATCCTCTTGCAACTCAACCTAGCCAAAGCCCCTCATTAGCATTTGCTTAATTAATTAATCTTCCATTATCATGGCTAATTCATCAATTTCTTCAAAATCATTAATGCTAGTACTTCTCTTCATCTTCTTCTTTTTTTGCCACTTCATGACTACGGAGGCTCGCATACTTGGTAATATTCAAAATGTTAAGAACAAATATGATAGCCATTTTGTTCTTAGTAAGGCAGGATTTAGCCGAAAAGAGATTGAGGAGTATACAAGGCGGTCTCTAAAAGGCGGTTCGGATAGAGTTGCACCTGGTGGACCTGACCCTCACCATCACTCATTGCCTCCGGTGGCTAACTAGCATGCCAACATATACTGCTCGGATCCTCTAAAAATGCTTGTCACATTATTCGTGTTCGAATCATCCAAAAACGTATAATTTTTTTGTGAACTGACACGATATTTTTGGAGGATCCAAGCATACAGTACCGGTTATCTTGTTGAAAATGGATAAGGGACTTTGTTCTAGGGCAGTGTCCAGTGGGAGAAGAAAGGTGATTGGAGTCTGTTAATTGCTTTTTCAATTTTCGTTTATCTTACTTTTTGAAGTGTCCTGTATGTGTTTTTTCAGTTTTTTTTTTTTGTCCTATTTCCTTTGTGTTAGAAAGGCATCTGTGAGAATCAGTGCTTTTTTGCATGATCCCATGATGCAATATTGACAAAAATGCATCCTATATCCATCTTCTGTTAACTGATCATGAGATGAGAGATGATTTTTAATGGGAATTGCCGTTTTGAAATTAATGAGCCTTTGTTAATTCATGTTGCACCCTTATACTTAAATGGAGCATAGATATATACACGACAATGTAGATATTTTTTAGGCTATCATATCAGGTCATCCAGATTCCAAAGGCCCTTCTATAAAGTGGACTTATAATCTTGAAATTAAACAGGTTACCTTCTATAATTGATCATAAAACCTGACAGTGAAAAATTCTCTATTCTATCAGTATATGCAAATTAAAATCATATATTAATAGTTAGCAAAAAACATTGAGGGATATCCCCAGGAAGTTTAATGTTATGAATTTTTTGCAGTAGCAACTTAATTAGCGACAGAAGAGGAGGTATGCCGTGGTATGCAGTTTTATGTGATCAATTAGACTGCATTAAAATTGAATCCAAACTTTTAGGGCAGTTTTGATCAAGTGGTCTTATAATCTTGAAATACCATTGCAGATTATCTTTTACAACAGGTAAAGATGACCTGATAGTATAAAAATTCTTTAAGCTATCAATATATACAAACTAAACTCAATATATTAATGATAGTGTGTACAGTATATTGAGGGATATTCCGGGGAAGTTTAATGTCTTGAATAAAATCTTGCAGTAGCAACTTAGCGACAGAAGAGGAGGAATGTAAATTTGGATGCAGTTTTAATGGCTATCTAATTGATCACATAAAACTGTGACCAATTAGATAGCCATTAAAACTGCATCCAAACTTCTAGCTAGGGCAAGTTTTGACCAAGTTTTCATCATAGTAACGCCACAACAGTTTTCTCTCGGTTGAAAAAAGATACTCCCCTCGTCTCAATTTACGTGGAACCTTTCGGATTTCGAGAGTCAAATGAGTTTTCCTTTGACCACAATTTTTTCACACACATTTTACATATTTTGAATCATCAATTATTGTAACTTATGTACTGTTCACGTAGTTTCCAAATATGTAAATTTGGGAAAAGGTTACAACACACACTTTAACTTTGGCCGAAATTGCTATAACATAGTCCAACTTTGCGGGGGTCCTATGACCACCCTAGACTATTTTTTGGTGTATTATTGAGGGTATTATCGGGTGACATGGACAAAAAAGTGAGCACATAAAGAAGGATTATTTGGAATTCAACATGGCAAATAGAGACGGGTCTGTTCAGTTTTAAGTCCACCCTTGCGCGCTCAACCAACATGTGCTCACTTGCTTGTCCACATCACCCGATAATACCCTCAATAATACACAAAAAAATAGTCCACCCCCTCAAAGTTGGAGTGTGTTATAGTAATTTCGGCCAAAGTTAGAGTGTGTTTTGAACCCTTTTCCCTAAATTTTGTTTTTAAAAAATTAGAAATTTCATGTTCAAAATTTAAAAGTATGACTCTCGAAGTTCGAACTGTGCTACATAAATTGAGACATGAGGAGTATAATCATAATTTCATTATCAAGTTGATCATATAAAACTTTTGTTTTTCAGTAGCCACAAATTAAAATTGCATCCATAATTTATATGGGAAATTTTAGCGTAATGCCTAACTAGGGATTGGGCTCCTCTCCATTTCCCATCTCTCCATTTTCCCCAAGTTCTACCTTTGATTAGAGACACATGGAGGTTAGAATAAATGACTAAGATTTAATTGACTAAAACAAGGCCATAACCATAGTTTATATAATTAATAACTTATTCATAAATATATTAAACTATTTTCTCTCTCTTCCTATTTTAATTTTTCATCTTTTTTTCAATCATGACAACTTTTTAGTGGTGATATTTTCCAGAATATAGACAACTCTTTCAGAAATATACAATTATTAATTGAATAATGGGGTCTATATTATGTGAATCAGTAAGCATCATAATTGAAAAAATGGAAAATATCACCAATTGAATAATGGGTCTATTAGGGAAAAAAATTAAGCAGCCAAAAATAATCCGGTAAATCAGAAAAGATATTTTACTGGATAGGAAAAGTAAACTAGGAAGAGAGAGAAAAATATTCTAATATATTTATGGATAAGTTATTAATTATGTAATCATGGTTAGGGCCTTGTTTCAGTCAATTAAATCTTGGCCATTAATTCTAATACATGTCATGTGTCTCTAATCCAAGATAGAACTTGGAAAAAATGGAGAGAAGGGAAATGGAGATGAGCCCAATCCCCTAACTAGCTTCATATTTTAAGCAAGTCCTCTAAGAAAAATAGGCGTCGGATATATCAAGAATGGTAGATCTCTGATTATTGTCCATCAAAATTAACTGACAGGATAAAAAGAAGTGCACACCTTAGTTAAATTCTTATGAATTTTTTTCAGGCTGATAGTATTACTAGTTAGTGACATCTAAATGATAACTATAAATAATAGTCTATTAAAGTTAGGATAACTATCTAGGTAATTCTACGTTACAAGTTATAACAGGTAAGTAGAACTGGTTAATTCAGTGAGCAATTAAGCTATACTATATTGTTTAGTGTACTAACATTATCCAAGTCATTCATGTAGAGTTACAAGCTACTCTGCCCAAAAAAAAAAAAGGGAATCGTCATTAAGGGAAAAGAATAAAAAGGAACCACATTGTACGACAATTTTAATTTGTGGATAAAACAACGATGGATACAAAGATCCTGTGACAGTGACACCAAATGAAAGTTAGCACATCACTAGGTTTCCTTAATACGATGCCCTAGTCAAGGATAGATTAAAGTAATGTTTCGGAATTAAAAATTAGGCACTAAAAGCCCTAAAATATGTGAATCCTACCTAAAATCCACGCTAAAGGTATACATCGATCGTCAGAGGATAAAAGGCACATGGTCCATTTTCAAGAACTTTATCTATACTTTAAAATGTTTTTTCCTTTAATAACTGCCCAAACAAACTGACCAATTGTGATTACGTGTTACTATCGTGCTGAGGAGTAGATTTGTCTCTCTTCCTTTTTATTTATGCCTTGGGATAAAATACTCAAAAAATGGAACTCGTCCGAATATCTAACACTCTCCGTCGTTTCACATGTCCATCACTAAATTTATGAGTTAAGCTGGAGATTCATCGTATTTATGGGTTAATCTGGAGATTCTGGAGATTCATTGTCTGCCGCCTATATCATCCTAATATTAACAGCCACAGGATCTCACTGGCTTCATTTTATGTGTGCATTTTCAAATCTGTGAGTAAATTATAGCAAATCGACCTCAAATAAAGTTCGAGATCGAGTTCAAAGGTGTTTGTAAATAAGAAAAGAATGGGCTTTGGATGTATATACGGAAGACTATAAGTTAAGACTTAACATTTCATATCCTGAAAAGGTTGTTATTAAAATGTTGAATAAGCTTATTTAACCTGAAAAGGCGGTATATACACAGTTGTTATATGAGCCTCAGCTGTGTAATTGCATACCTTAAGCCTATCTTTTGGTCTTCCTTACATCTATGGTCAGCCTTTCTTCGCCAAGCTTACTTTAGCTATTGGGCTTTAGCCAATTCTTGGGAAGTACGAACTTGAAAGAAGAACAAAGATTAACATTCACCTCTCTTGTAATCTAATACCTGCATCTACTAGTCATACACGACATTGGAACAAACAATAGCTAAACGTCACACCAAAGGAAGTTTCAAAAACATATTATCGACACGAACATACATAGAACACCAAGTCTTTGCGATTTACGCTAATTATTAGACAATCCCACATCCTGCAAACCACCCTTCCAAAATAAACAAACCAACTTCAAAATTCTAATATTTCCAAAAAACAAAGTGAAGTGGCTCAGAATATGTTCATCTCAAGCGTTCTTTATTGTGGTGGACTCTTTCTCAGTTAGTACTACAGGTTCATCTCCAGTTTGAGACCCGGGGGGACCAGCAACAAGATCAGTGGTTGTTTTGCCAATGGCATGCAGCACCACCGCCGCCTTCCTCCGTCTGCTTGATTTCCTTTCCTCCTCCTGTTTCTTCCTGGAAGGCTTCTTCAACTTTCTTTGGTTGGACTCCACTCTCTTTTCCCTCCACCTTTGATTCTCGTGTTTCTCCGCTGACATCTCCTCCTCTGCTCTCTCCCTGTAAAACATATTTTCAGGTGCAAATTAACCAAAACATAGTGGAATAAAATCACAATCTAAGTGGAACATGACGGACAGTAAAGAGATTTCAACCTTTAACCTAACCTATTGAGTACAGTTTTAAGGATAAAAGATATGAGTGTAGGTCAAGGTGTATACTTCATATTTCATCTGTATACCAATTTATGTTGCACTCTTTTTTAATCCTATCCTAAAACTGTTACTTTGCTATATAGGTGTAGGTCAAGGTGTATACTTCATCTTTCAATATACCAATTTACGTGGAGCACACTTGTTTATTTTTGTCCTAAAAAATGTCTCACTCCTATATATTTATATTTACAAAATTTTCATCTTACCCAAATAACTTGTACATTTTTTTTTTTTCCTTAACCATTTCAAGATCCCAGTTGGGACCCTGAGTTTATTCCATCACCGCAAAAAAAGTTATAAAGAGGAGGGTATGGCCTACCTCTTCTGTTACAATTTTGAGAGGAATGCACCTCTATACATTTGACTCAATTACTGCATCATAGTACTTGAGTCCTACTACACAAAAAGAACAAACTCTAGCTAATGAAATCCTTAACATAGAAGAAACCATTCTTAGATCTAATTCTAAAATTACGTCTTCCTTCTTGGTCATTCTTCATTGCAACTGCCACTTGTGAAGGTAAGGAAACAGCTTCAGTGAAGAAAGACTTCCTTCTAGATTTTTCTCCCCAATTTGCCATGAGATCTGCCACCATATTCCCCTCTCTCCAAATATGAATAAACTTCATATTAGATGATTTAGCAAGAGATCTGATATTATGAATCACATAAAAGAGTTCCCAATAGATTTTTGTTTCATCAGTAACTAGTTTCCTCACCACTTCAGAGTCTGTCTCCACCACCAGGTTGTTATAATTGTTGTCTTTACACCATGTGATTCCCATTAACATAGCTTTGGCCTCCACTACATTATTAAAGCATCTTCCAAAATAGGTTGAGAAGGCCATTATGAATTGCCCATTATGATCTCTCAATATACCTCCTCCTCCTGCCCTTCCTGGATTCCCTTTGCTACACCCATTAACATTCAACTTTACCCATCCAAAGTCTGGTTTATCCCATTTCACTGTCTTGATACCGAGCCTTTGCTGCAGATTTTCAATTAAGCATACATTTTTGTTCCAATCACCATGGAAATCAACAGATGGAAAAGCACTATGTAACAGCAAAAGCATGAGATGACATATGCTCTGAATGACCTGCCCAGCATTGTATCTCATATCTTCAAATACAAAATTACACCTTGCTTTCCATATATGCCAACATATGACAGTAGGTAGGCATTGCAACACCACTGCATGAACTTTGTTCTTGGGTTTGGTTAACTACCACCTCATCGCTATGGCTCTTACACTGTTATGCTGAGAATTCACACCACAAGAATTGCAGAAAAAGCTCCATACTTTTCTTGCCACTTGACTGTCAGCAAAAAGATGATCAATTGTTTCACTTGCAGGCAGAACACAGCATGAGCATTTGGAAGTGCAAGAAATCTTAAATTTCTTGGTGATTACCTCATCTGTTGGTATCCTTTTTTTCTAGCAGTCTCAACATAAAAAATGATACTTTGAAAGGTAATTTTGAATGCCATATTTTGTTACCTGTTAGGGACTGATTTCTAACATTTCTAAGCTCATTCCATGCTGATTTACATGAGAAATTCCCTGTCACTTCAAGTGTCCATACTGGTTTGTCTTCTTCCATAGGATGAATCTTGACACCTCTTACCAATCTCACCAAATGATCCGGTAAAATATTTTTTAGCCTGTTGATGTCCCACCTGTTCTCCATAGTGATGAGGTGATGAACTCTAACTCCTTTGGGAGTTTGCCCTTACACTCTTATTTTAGCCAAAGCTCCCTGTCCAGTCCAGTTGTCCTACCAAAATGATAACTCACCACTGCCTACTTTCCGTAATATGAACTTTTTCACCTCTTCTTTGATCTCCAATAGCCTTTTCCAGTTTTAAGACTGACCTGATCTCCATGTATAAGCAACTGGATGACCCCTTTTGCAATATTTAGCCTCTAAGAAGGATTTAAATATTGTATTGCTCGCTCTGAAAGTCCACCAAGTTTTAGCAAAGGCCAAAGCAATATTATGTAGGCTTTTGAATCCAATACCACCCTCTGTAGTTGGATAGCAGATCTTCCCGAGACTTCAAATGATACTTTCTATCACCATTATTTGATCCCAAAAAAATCTGGCTATAAGTTTCTCCACATTGTTAAATACATGCTTTTTGGAGGACGTCGATGGTCGACAACGCTTATAGCGAAGTGATTGTAGAACTGACTGGATTAACATTGCCTTACCACTAAGTAACAATAGTTTCCCTTGCCATCCTTGGATTCTATCCTCACTTTCACTATCATCTCATTGAAGTATATAATCTTGCTGTTCCCAAATAAATTAGACACGAAGATATTGGAAAGGGAATTCTGCATATCTGAATCCTGTAAGATTTTTTATCTCTTCCAGTCTTACTTCCTCTGTGCCAGGGCCCATAAGGAAGCATGATTTTGCTTTGTTGACTAGTTGACCAGATACAGACTCATATGTAGCTAATTTTTCCATCATCAGTTGAAGTGAATGCTCATCTCCTGAAGAGAACAATATAGTATCATCGACATAACACATATGAGTAATCACAGGCCCTCTTCTATCAATAGAGTATGGTATGAATCCTTGGTCAGTGATCTGGTCCATAAATCTGGAGAGAAGTTTTGCTCCAATCACAAACAAAGATGGGGAAAGTGGATCACCTTGTTTTAAACCCCTGGATGAGTTGAAAAACCCATGTCTCCTACTATTGATGGTTATGGAGTACCATACATTCGCTATCAATCTCCAAACTCTATCCACCTACGCTTTAGAAAATCCCATCTGCCTTAAGACTTGACATAAATAACTCCATTCCACTCTGTCATAGGCATTTGTCATGTCTAATTTCATCACTACATTGCCCCCAATGTTCGGCCTTCTGATATTGTGGACAAGTTCCTGAGATATCATTACATTCTCAGTTATGTTCCTTCCCTTTATGAAACCAATTTGGTTAGGTGATATCAATTTCTGCATGACAGGTGATAGTCTTCTAGACATTAGTTTTAAAATAATCTTACAAGAAAAATTATTCAAACTGATTGAATTCCTGGGGATTGGAGCATTTGGGAATCAATACAAGACAAGTATGTGAAAATGCCTTTGGTATTTCTGTACCTGCAAAAAATGAAAGTATCATTAGTAGTAAATCCCCAGAAATGATCTCCCAGCAAGCTTGGTAAAACTTTGGTGAGATGCCATTACGGTCCGTGAGCACTTGGGTACTTTCAAGAAAACACCACTTCTTTAACTTTTTCCATCTTTGGAGGGATGATCAATTTCTTGTTATCCTCAGCATTAACCACTCTAGGGAGGTAGTTAAGTACTAAAAAATCCCTCTCTTTAATATCACTTCTGAGTTGATTTTGAAAATGTTATTCTTCATCGCCCAACTATTTGCTCCCCCTCTATCCAAGTTCCATCTTCTTTCTTCATTTTGGATAGTTGTAACCTTGTCTTTTTCCCTTTTATCACCGAATGATAGAACTTAGAATTAATCTCTCCTTCCACAAACCATTTAACTCCACATTTCCCCGTTTCTAACGGTTCTCTTCCACTTTGTTATGTCTCATCAGTTCAGCATTGGCTTAATTGAGGGCCATTCTTTGATTATCATTATTGTGGATAATCATTTGTTCCTCCATTTGCCTGACACTTTCTTCCAGTTGCTTTGTTTTTTCAAAAATATTCCCCACTACATTCTTAGACCAGCTATGTGATAAGAAGGTGCCACCACAACTTAAGGGAAAGTTCTACAAAGTGGTGGTTAGACCGACTATGTTCATGGGCGGAGTGTTAGTTAAGATCTCTCACATTCAAAAGATGAAAAGTCACGAGATGAGAATGTTTGAGACGGATGTGTGGGCACACAGAGGAGTGACGGGATTAGGAACGAGGCTATCCCGGACAAGGTGGGGAGTGGCTACTGCGGGAAGACAAGATGCGGGAAGGAGACCGAGATGGTTTGGACAATGCGGGAAGGAGAGATACGTATGCCCCACCAGCAAAGGGCGAGAGGTCGTACGGATGGTTTCGAAAGAGGGCGGGTAGGTCGGTTTGAGGGAGAGGTGACTAGACAAGACATGGCGTTGAAGCATGACTTACCGAGGATATGACCTTAGATAGGGAGGGTATGGAGACTCGGTTGTGATTAGGTAGAGAAGGCTAGTAACAAGTAGCATTTATCCTTTCATATTGCGTAGTCGCAACCATCGCGATATAAGTTCTCGTGCTTTGATTTCGCTACTATATGTTATTTTACGTACTTTGATTATCTTATTTGATCCGTGATAGCTACGCCATCGCTTTGAAAAACCTATTTCATCATGGCTTAGTCGCTTTCGTTATTTTCATTTCCATATCGCTTTGAATTTCTTGACATCCGACCTCTTTTTTTACGCTTTCTATCAACCGGCGGTCTTTCGAAAATAGCCATCCTACCTTGGTAGGAGTAAGGGCGGCTACACACTGCTCTCCTCCCCGTACCCCACATTATGATTTCACCGGTTGTTGTTTTTGTTACATTAACTTAGACCACCAGGAAAGCTTTTTACAGGTATTTTTAAGTTTCAGATGAAACTTCCACATAGGATTTCCTACCACCTCTACCTGCCAAGCTTCAGCCACTGTCTCTAGAAAGGATGGTTCATCCAGCCACAAATCCAGAAACTTGAAGTACCTAGGGGTCTCACTCTCCACGATTTCAGCTTGAGCAAACAATGGTGAGTGATCTGATCCTGTTCTTATGAGATGGGTCACTGCAGTTTTATCAAAGTGTTGTAACCATTTTTGATTCACCAAAATTCTATTTAATCTTTTCCACACCCTCTTGCTAGCCTCCTAACCATTGCACCAAGTGAAAATAGATCCATGGAACCCAGTATCCACTAGATCAGTGTCAATCATGCAATTCAAAAAATCCATACTTTTTGACATTCTATGCATATTGCCTCCTAATTTTTCGCCAGGAGCCAAGATACAGTTGAAATCTCCTCCCACCATCCATGGTATGTCAAACTTTGTAGCTATGTTCCTAATGTTATCCTAAAGCTCATGTCTGAGTTGGGCATCACACTTGGCATATACTACAGTTGCAAGTAACTCATTACCACCCATAGTCAATAAACAAGTCACTTGTTGTTCAAAAGATCCTCTATGACCATACAAATCAACCAGTCTTCACAAAAGATCCATATCTTGTTGTTGCAGTTTGTATACCCAAATCCACATCCTATTCTGGCCCTACATCTCCTCATTTTCTTAGGTTTACTAAATGGTTCCATAAGAGCAATGAAAGGAATTTGGTGAGCTTTCTTCATTCTTATCAATCTGTCAAAGGCACCTTGGATTCTGGTACCCCTTATATTCCAAAAGATTGACTTAATCATTAAAAGGTTTGTTTTGGGGTAACCTTTGATTGTGAAATCACAATTGACTGTCCATTTGATCTTCCTCCTCTGCCTCCTCTATTGGTTCTTCCTCCTCTACTTGGAGTATTACCTCTAGGTGATAAGTGACCTCGTTCAATCACCTCCCCAAAAGCTCTGTCAACTTCATTGTCTGGGGCTGATTTATAAGTGAATACTTCTATTAACTTGTTAGCAGTTTCTTCATCCGAGCTGGATTCTTCCTCTCCACTTTCTGACTCATCACTTCCACTTTCCTCCTCCTCATATTCTTGATTAGAGCTGTCCTGCTCTTCTTCTTGTTCATCTTCTGATTCACTAGCACTTATCATATCAGCCTTCTTATCAGAGATTTTATTGACTCTCATGACTTGAATTGTTGTTGCTGATTTTAGTTGTGGAATGATGTGGTTTTCTGGTGGATCGGGTGGTTTAGGTGATTCTGGGATCATTGATAGTAAGGCCTGTTGGGTATCTTTTGTATCTTGTGTGCAGTCATGGAAAAGTTCTTGTGCTTGATTTCCTTCATTTGCATTTGTATTTGTTTTCTCCTTCCTCTGTATTAGACTCTTTTGTTGCCTTTGTGTCCCTTGATTTTCCATCTGTTGTGTGCTTTCTTTAACGTTGTCCCCCTTTATTTGGTTTTGTTTTGTAATGTTCTTCTTTGTAACTCCACTTATTTCTTGGTTTCCTTGTCTTTTCTTTATATTTTTCACCTTTTCCTTCTTGCTGCTCCATAGAACTGTATTTTGTTCCATTGCAGATTTTCCTTTTCCCTGTGTTTCCTTATTTTTTATTGTTCTGCCCTGATTTGGATTAGGCTCATTTATCACAATCCCCTTGCTTTGTTTTTTCCCCTGGCCCTTCTGTATTGTTGGAGGCTCATTATTGTCATTGCCACTATCCATGTCTCCTTTTCCCATATGATTCTTCTTCCTGCTTCTTTTCTTTCTTTTTGGTTGCTCCCATTGATTGTCCTCCTTTGTCAAACTTGGTTCTCCTTTTTCATATTGCCCTCCACCATTCTTGGTTGAATTATTCACTCCTGAATTATTTTCCCCATCCTTGTTTCCTTTATCAATATTGGCTCTCCTGATTTTCTCTTCTTTTTCCATCTTGACTCTGCATTGTTTCTTAGAGTGACCTTGTAATGAACACACAGTGCAATAGCTAGGTACTCCTTCATACTATATGTTTCCCATCTTCGGTTTCTTCCAATCTATTAAAACCCAAATAACTTGTACATAAGACTTGTTTTAGTCTACGTTTCAAGTATCTCTTTCTTTCCTTCCCATCCCAAACTCCGCTCCTCCCCGGAGAGTGACACATAAATTAAAACTAATTTGAGTAATAAGTTAGTTGCACTTTTTTACTAGATCACAAATAGGAGGATCCATCTTTAATACTCCCTCCGTCCCAAAAAGATTATATATATTTTTTTAGTCTGTCCCAAATAGATTGACACCTTTCTATATTTACAAACAATTTAAAAGATTGTCTTCCTTTCCTTTTTAGTCTGTCCCAAAAAGATTAGCACCTTTCTATATTTAAAAATAATTTAACTTTATGAGGTGATTTACAGCCCACTACAAGAAAGTATAGAAATTGCAATAGCTCTTTTGGCAACAAAAATAATATAGTTGGCAAAAGTCAATATTTGGCAACAACTTAGTTTTATTGTTGGCATATATGATAAATCTTTTAAAAATGAACATTTTTTGTTGCCAAAAATTTAATATTGTTGCCATATAGTATTGACTATTATTGCAAAATACTAAAATACGTTGTTGCCCGTCGTTGCAATAACAGCCGTTGAGAAAAGTTTATGCAACAACAAAAAAAATGTTGTTGCCAAAAGTATTTTTTTGCAACAATAACCTATCTATGGCAATAAAAAATTTTGTTGTTGCCAAGTGTCTTCTTTCTTGTAGTGGCCACACAAATATCTAGGGCTTGTTTTGGACCACAAATTTCAAAAGCCTTTCTTCATTTCTTAAACTTTGTACCAAGGCAAACTAAGACAATTTTTTGGGACGGAGGGAGTAACTTATAAACTAGGTTACCAATAGAAAGATTACCTCTAATCACTTGCTCCACATACTAGGTTACCAATAGAAAGATTTATCTCTAATCACTTGGCTCCTCCATATACTAGGTTACCAATAGAAAGATTTATCTCTAATCACTTGGCTCCATATACTAGGCTACCAAATAGAAAGACTCATCTCTAATTACTTATTAGTTACTATAAGTTACCCAAATCATTTATATACAACATACACGCTAATAAATATGGTTATAAACAGGTTGGAACATAAATGAACCAATGATTGGACACTAGGTACATATTTAAGGATAAACCAATTACCGTGTGTTTACCTTGCGTGAGCTTGGTTTCCAAGGCTCCAAAACAGATTCCTCACTATTTTTTCGAAGCAAAGGCACTGAAAAACTATTTTGTTTGATCTATGTTGATGACATTATAGTCTTGGGCACATCTATGCATCTAGTTGCTTCATTGCTTCAACAGTTGGAAATTCGTTTCTCCTTGCGTGACTTGGTTAGGTTAAATTACTTTTTTGGGTATTGAAGCTACGTGGCGATCTGATGGGTTGTTGTTACATCAGTCTAAATATATACATGATCTCTTGGAACAGAGTAGCATGTTAGCTTGCAGTGATATTTCTACTCCCATGTGCACGAGTAATAAGTTGCACGCAAGTGACAACGCTCAATTCCTTGATGATAGTCTCTATCGACTGTGGTGGCTTACAATATCTCACTTTCACTAGACCAGATATTTCATTCTCGATTAATAAAGTTGGGCAGCAGTTAAGCGTATCTTGCGATATCTGAAATCCACTTCCTCTCATGGTATTTTCTTTCCAAACAAGAACTCTCTCTAATTACAAGGATATTGTGATGCCGATTGGGGAGCAAATATAGATGATCGGAAGTCTACTACTGGTTTTGCAATCTTCTTAGGTTTAGCGCTCGTTTCTTGGTGTTCTCGCAAACAACGATCTGTCTCGCGCTCCACTACTGAGGCTAAATATCGCTCTCTTGCTGCTGCCATGTTGCTCCCAAACTGTCACGTCCCAAAATACCCGCTAGACGTGATTGGCACCCAGCAAACACCACCCGCCAGGCGAACCATATATCATACTCTTAATCATTTACAAAAGCACTAAAGAAAATAAGTGCGGGCCCACAACGTTATTAATGATAAAAATGTGAAATAGTCGCCAACCAAATCCATAATCGATTTATGAAAACCAACCAACGCTAAGATAAAAAGAATCTCTGGCCCACCTCCCATGCTAAGACCATGGAGCACCTAACAGAGTTACATGAGTTTGAGTGTCGGGCATGTAAACCCAAAATAAGAGAAATAACTAGAAATAAACTAGATAAAGCGAAATGGTACTTACACCGAACAATGCGGTGGCTCGCCTCGACAACGAATCTACTCACGAAGTCTTCAATTACCAGCCTCGTTCTCAACGACGATATCGCATGGACATGTAGGGTAAGGAGTGAGTTATACATAAATATAACCCGGTAAGATCCTCGACACCTTCCCAAATACCCACAGAGCAAGTGTTAGAAAATACGAACACGCAACACAAAAAAATATTATGTACATGAATATATCATTATATAATAGCAACCAAGGTCCAAACCACTTGTTTACCAAATATATTATATATCTCAACACAATTTACACTACGAATCGTCATAAGTGGCGAGTTAAAGAATTAGTCAACACTATGAATCCACGGCAACATACACAATGTGCCAAATATGTTAGGAAGCATACACAATGCTAAGGGAAGCATACACAATGCCCCAACATCATCAAGAAGCATACACAATTGTTGACACCCGATTTTGTCCCGTCTTCCCCGAAATACTTATTCATATTTTCAGCAATTTAAGAAATAATTATTTATATTTTTACTATAATTATTAGCTTCTATTAATGCGGCGTTTATTATTTTGTTGTCGTCCCTAGTTGTTATTATTTTATTACGCATTATCATAATTTTTATTATGATCATTTCGGTACATTTTTACCGCATTATGCATACGCATCGCATTTGTTCTCGCAAAATTAAATAATAGCATTTATTTACTGTTGACTTTCAAAATATATTATCGCACGACTATTACGACGTCATTTTATTTTATCTGAGTACTAATATATACACACTTTTATATGAGATAATATTTTAACACATGTTAGCATATAATTAGTTAAAATGGGTCTTTTACTTAAATTTAGAAGCCTACATTTTAATTCATCATCCCACCATTCGAATCAACCCAGCCCAATCAATTATTTTCGGACCAGCCCATATAAAATTAACCTGCCCAGCCCACCACCCTCGCCCGACCCGGTTCGTTTTAAAGAAGAGGGAAATGAAACCCTACTGGTTTCACTTCCCCATTCACCAGCAGCCGCACCATCCTTTTCTTTACCCATTTCCACTTTGAGCAAAACTTCAGCCCTTCTTTTTCCATATCCACAAACCTGTTCCTCCATTCTCATGTTTAAGCAAAGTCCCAGCTCACCCCTTTCCTCTTTGACACAAAATTTCACCTTTCTCAGCCATGAACAGAGGTTGGTTCCCCCATTTTCGTGCAACATTTGACTTATTTCAACATTGATAAGCTCTTTTCTATCTGACAACGTCCATATTTCAAATATTGTAACAGAGATCTCTTCAGCTTTTTCTGCCATGGTTTGGACTGATCTTCAAAGGACTTTTGAAATGCAAATCAGAGATTCGGAAGTCCCGCCCAAAACTTTAAAACCCTAGCAGCCCCCTTATAAATAATTGAAGGTTGAGCGGCGTAAAGGGGGGAGAAAAATCTGTTTTGAGCCGCCTTGAATCCTCCAATATTAGATCTTTATAGCCGCAAGAACCCACCAGAAATCAAGTTGGAAACCCCCTAAAACAAGAGTTCTCCGACTGCTTAAATCCCTTTTGAAAATGTTAGTTGTTAATTTTCTGAATATCGCCCTAAAATACTAAATCTTGTTTCGCTTTTGCTTCGGGTATTCGTTGAATTCGAGCATACGCAAATTCGCATTTCGAAGTGTTTCGAGGTATATCGGAAGCTCGAGCCTCACTTCGCTGCACCCGAAGAAGGTCGGTGAACACCCCTTTCATTTATTTATTTATCCATGAATTGAGCATTTGTCTGTTCGGGTTACCTGTTTTTTTTTTTGGCTTTACATGTTTGTTAGTTCAGGTAGTGTAACAACATTGATAGATGTTATTTCAGTTCTACTTGGATTAGTTTGGTGTAGCTTTGTTTAGTTTGAGTTTAGTATGTTCTACTCTTTGGTGGATGATTTTGATTCTCAGTGTGTCGTTTGAATGATACTAGTATGTTACTAGCAGTTTTGCGGCTGTATGTAGTCATTCTTTCCTCTGTTTCAGACTGGCTTAGATTCTTGATATGTTTGTAGCTTATTCACACGCGTGCAATGTACTTTATGAATTGTTGAAAATATGTTAAGTAAGACCAAAGATTAGTTTAAATTGTATATAGATGGATGTTAATGTGTCTTTGTTTGAACATCTAATGTCGGGATTGGATGAAAAGATGCTTCCTTATCTTGCACTTGCCTGCTAATCTTCTTTTTAAAAAATGAGGTTGGCCATGCGATTGTTTACCTAAGCTACTTGGCATTTGTCCATTTCGGGTCCGAGTCAAACTTGAGATCACAGAATACCTGCGCATAAAAATGATCATGTATGGCATTCTAGCTCGATTCCTGCAATACTTAAGTCTTCCTGCTGTCCTGTTCAGATGTTCATAAGGTCACATATAACGCTTCAATTTCGATATATCGTGATAGGCATTTTTGGTACTTGTTTAATCTCGTATGCTGCCCCTTGGAATACTGTGCTACTGATGGCATAAATATCCTTAAACCTGAAGAATATCACGCCTTTAAAAAACTCAGTCATACCAAACTGATTTGGAAAGTAGCTAGCCCTTTGTATGACTCAACTAGCATATGAATTATTCCTGTCGACTGTTGCTTTAATATATTTTCGCAATTGGTTTAAGACAAAACAGATTCATTAGTTACGGATATTTTGTTAATTCCAAGTCTGGTTCTGCCTTGGCTTTCCCTCACTGTGTTATGTTCAGCTATCGAGTCTTCCCTTTTCTTTTAGAATTTGTTTGAGTGATCTGCCTTCCTCTTTTCATTTTATAATCCCTTTCTTCTGTATTGGCTTGCTTTGGGATTTTTGGTTGCTGGTATTAATTGTCTCTTGTTTGCTAAATGCTTTAATTAGTCAAGTGGTTAAAAATGACGAGCTTTACATTTATTAATCCTTTCCTGTTTGGTTAAGATTATATGCAGTTTTAGTAATATTTTAGCATTTAGTGACTAAGTAATTTTTAAGATTAGAACCTACTCTTCATGTCTAGCCTTAGCTTTTCCTTATCTTTTCAAAGTGAAGGTAGTTTGATTAGTTTTGGGCTGTTGGTTCTTCCTGAAAATAATAGCTTAGTTTTGATACCTATTCTGTTCCGTTTCACTAAATATGTGCGTAGCTTCAAATGAAAGTTGGTTCTAAAGTTGTGTCGAACTTGAACCCTGGAATCTTTAAAACTGTCAATTGTTTTGCTTAAGTAAATTTAAGTTAGAGTCATAAAAAGTGCGAAATGGAGGATAAAGACATATGTGTAGACGTATAGCATGGGTATTATCGGCCAATCTGTTTCTGCCTAATGTTTCCTGCTCATTTGTGAAGAAGTGTTGCTAAATATACAAGATAGGTGGGTTCATATACTCTTAAGAATATATGGGGAGATTATAGTTTGGCCTGTCCGAATAAATAGTCTCTGTGATTTCCTTTCTTGAGGTATAGACAATAGGGGGATGTTCATTGTTGATTGCATTTCGCTGTTTGCTGATTTGTTTCTGTGCTGATATACATGAAATATACATGGTATATACATAATCTACTGATTTACTTTGAGTGCACCCTTTGTCTGTTTGACCCGTATTCCTTGGTTATATACTAATCCATTTCCTTTTCATTTTATGCATGACCACCGCATACGAGTCCGAGGGACTCGCTCTTCTCCCGAATTCGGTGTTGGGCTAAAAGCCCAACGCAATCTGCTATCTCTGCCAAGCCCAGCAGCAGCCCTTTGAGTACAGCATTTTTGACCAAAACGTGGGCAGAGCCCACTCCCACCAGCAGCATAATCAGAGCAGCCCATATTGGGCTGAGCCCATTTATTACATTTCTTGTGTCTCTATTTTACTTTGTTGCATTCAACT
>NC_081352.1:41406278-41422393 GCF_029784015.1 Lycium ferocissimum | reverse complement strand
AAAATCCGACGTTATTTGCCCTTTCAAATCAATGATTTTGGTTGAAGAACCCTAGAGCTAAACTTTCTCAATTCCTCAAAATATCCCCATGTTTTCATCATAAAAATTCACCCCTAATTATGTAATAAACTTAAATAAAAGACTAGAGTAATTACCTTGATGATTTGGAGTGAAAGTTCTTATTTTTCTCCTCTCTTTTCTTCTCTTTTTCTCCCTCTCTTTTCTTTCTTTTACTGGTTTTTCCCCTTCTCTGTTTTCTGGTTTTTTACTTCAATTTCTTTTTTTTCCTGTTTCACGTCTTATGCTGAATCCTTTATATTTGTTTTTTTTTCCTTTTCCTTTTTGGGCTTGGCCCACTAAATTACTTCTTTTCTATTTTTTTTTCTTTTTTTTATTTCCTTCTTTTATTTAAATTACCAACTAAGCCTAAAAAAAATATATGGGTTATTACACAAACGCACAAGCAAGTATACGTGGTCGTACAAGTAATATAGGATTTAAAGTCCAGATATCGTACCCACAGAGACTTATGATTAACTATTTACTAAATTAAACTAATGCTAATTATCTAAACAAGAAATAAAATCCAAATTTATATTTGTAAACTAAATAAAATTAAAAGAAAGCAAATAATGAACTTCAACCAAGAAAGAACGAATTTTTATCAGAGAAGAGATAGATCTAGGGCTATGACCACTAACAATCCAGTTGAGTCTTCAAATCTTTCTACCTACGAGTTACTAGTTGATGGGTTAAATATAACTGTATGAGTATCTTTCGAGTTGCTCACAAGCCTGTAGATGCTACTATAACGCCTATATTCTTATGGTCGCTAGAGGTAATAATGATGCATTTAATTCTCGATATTCAACTAAGCAAGGCTAAAGGGTATATTCCTATCCTCATTAGCGAAACAATTATATCGAACAAGCTCTATTTATTCTTATTACGCATGCAAATTCCCTATCTCTAGTTCAATTCACACGCATGCCTAGTGCTTAATTATTTCGTCAAATAATCAAACAATTAAGACTAAGCCTGTCAAGTGGGCCGGGTTGGGCTGGGCCTGGCCATTTAAATATGGGCCACACGGGGGCTGGTCCAGGCCGTAGTTAAGGGGCCGGGCTTGGGGAGGGAAAAGGGTGTCCGGCTCAGCCCTACCCGGATAGGGGCTACACCTCGGGCTAACTGGGCCGGGCCAGGTTTTAGTTAGTGGGCCGGGCTATTTTTTTTTTAAAGTTCTAATACAAACATAGACATTTACATTTGCTAATAATAATAAAATTAACATTTACATCTAATGATAAAATTGCTAAACTAAAAAAAGTTTAGTCGTTGTCAAATTCAAAAAGCTAGCCGTTGTAAATTTAAAAAACTAGTCGTTGCCAATTTTATTTGAACCCCTAAATTTATGAATAACTACACTTTGGTCATATTTTCAAACTATAAATACCCCTCCATTCTTCTTAATTCTCACACAATTCTTCCACAATTCTCTCTTTATCTAGATTTGCTATTCAATTAGTGTACATTACTTCGCCTCCACCTTCTCCACGAGTTCGAAGATCAACTTCAAGTGCGGTGTGGTGCATTTTGAGCGACTAAATGAGGAACATGTTAAATGTCAACATTGTGGTGACATATATCTCCACAAATCCGGAGCGCCGGGTATTAGCCTATTAGGGGGAGTTGGGGGAGGGGGTGGAAAGGGGTACCGGTGTGTTGCGTAGGCACTTGTGAAAAGGCACAAAATTGAGCTTTGAAGTTTATCTCTTTTTTAAATTTGTCCATCAATGTTAGTCGTTTAATTTGTATGTTTGAACTTTTGATTTGCAATACTTCGCCGTTCAAGTTTGTATGTTTTGAATTTGCAATGTTATCAATTTAAGTTTTAAGTTTTATTTTCAATTATTTATGTAGATGTTGATATGTCAATTTGACTGGACACGAAGTTTAAGAAAGAAGAGAAGGCTTTCAAACTTGTGATGTTAAATGAGTCACATATATTTTGTGTGGCTATAAATCATTGCATAAAGGTAAATTGTTTCCAAATATAGAAAGGGGCCATTCTTTTTAGCATAGACTAATAAAGAAATAGGTTCGTATTATATTTGATATAATTTACGTATCCACAATATATATGACATGCTAATGGAATTTTACTTTTATATAAAACTATCACAATCTAATATATACTATATACTGAAAATGTATCAAAGGTATATTTGTTGAGAAAACAAGATTGTCTAGCTTTAAAATACAATTTTAAAGAAAACGAAAATGCTCCGTAAAAAGAGACTCCTAATTTATTGGGATACAATGCTTTTAAAATATTTATTATTAGTAATAAATGTAGTACTTATCTCTCTCTTTTTTTTTTTTTAATTTGAAGTGGGCCGGGCCGGGCTGGTGCCTCGGTGGGCCATCACCCGAGCTACTGGTGGGCCGGGCTAGGGGCCTGTCCACCTTGTCCGGCCCAGCCCCTAATAAATCCCACCTAGCCCGGCCCCTTACAACTCTTAGTGGGTCTGAGCCGGGCCGGTGGTGGGCCGGGTTTCCCTGCCCGGCCCACTTGACAGGCTTAATTAAGACCAAGAATAAATAAATAATCCAAAGATGAAAAATCAATAGATATAAACGATAATCAAACGTCAACTTTCATGCTAGCGACAAAACCATAGAACTAAAGAGTTTAGCTCCACATAGACATGGAGGAAAAACAACAAATCTTCAATAAAAACGTAAAAATAAGTATTACAAAGAAGAAAAGATAAAACCCTGTAACTCCGGCCTCCACGGCAGCTCTAAGCTCTTTCTAGGTCAAAAGTTCTGAACTAAGGGATTCAAGCTATCCAAAATTATGTTCACACCGCTTTATTCCTAAATAATAAAAATATAATATTAGCACAAATCATTATAATTAATACTCATAAGATAATTAAAAGTACTAGAATGTGAGACAACAATGGATAAATATATGTATTTTTAGTCGAACATCATGCCACCGGTGAACTTCTATGGATTCATCAATTGTTGAAAGAAGTTGGTCTCTCTTCTGGTTCTATGCCTTCCTTGTGGTGTGACAATTTAAGTGCGACCTATTTTACTGCTAACCCGATGTTCCACTCTCGCACCAAACATATGGAGAACGATTTTCACTTTATTCGGGATCTTGTGCACAAAAAGGAACTTTGGGTTCAGTATATTTCTTCACATGACCGGCTCGCGGATATTCTTACCAAACCTCTCTTGAAGGATCGTTTTTGTGATTTACGTGGCAAGTTAAATCTTATACCTGGTTCGACTTGAGGGGGAGTGATAAGTATGGTATTTAAGTATTAGTTAATGTATCTATTAAGGGTTATTTATGTAATTGTATATGCATCAACTGTTGTATAAATACCTCATATATGATCAATGAAAGTAACGTTGGTTTTACCTTTACATGATTAATTGTTTAATCTTTAAATACAAATGTTTATTTGCAACAATAACAACATATCCGGTGTAATCCACAAGTGGAATCTGGAGAGGGTAGAGTGTACGCACACCTTACTCCTACCTTAAAAGGTAGAGAGATAATTGTTTCTGATAGACTTTCGGCTCAGAGAAAGCAAACCAAAGAAGTAACAAAAGTAAAGAAACAACAGAGGTATATTTGCAATTAAATTTTATAAAAGTGTTTAGTGTAATTTAACCTTAATTACAATCTAAATTCTGAATGCTATTATGATCTATGACACCCAGGGGCAGATCCATGTAGAAGCGTGGGGATGCCACACCACCCGGATATCTCGGGTGAAATTTTGTATATATAAGAACTCGTATATATAGGTCCTGCCACCCTGACTTACGAGTGAGTGCTCGGTGCCAGTGGTAAGAGGTAGGATATTCCTGTGTTTAAGGTCGCTAGTTCGAATCCCTTTGATACAATTTTTAAAAATTATTTTAGCTAGCCCCATATTGAACTTTAGCCTACTGCAGCTATGATACACTCCAGCTTAGTGCCTCCTGGCCAGCTTGTTAATAATTTGACTTTATCTATGGTGGTCAGAGGTTCTAACCCAATTACATTGGTAAATATTTTCAGCGACCCGTTAATAAAAATTTGTGGTTAAATTAGATTTGACTCCTGGACGTCCCTAACTTTAGACTGACCCAAACCAACGAACCAAAGCTCATTCATGAATAAACGGAAGATGTGACATGTTATTATAAACCTCTGTAAATACTAACATCGTTTAAGCAAAATGCTACTCCTTCTGTCCCAATTTGTTTGACATTTTTCGCTTTTCGTGAATCAAACTTCTTAATTTTGATCGTGTGTTAATTTTTAAATTTTTTGAAATAAAATTTACATAATTGGAAACTAGGTAATAAGTACTACTCCCTCAGTTTCAATTTATGTGAACCTTTTTGGAGTACGAGGGTCAAACTTTATAACTTTGACCTTCAATTTTGACATAGATTTTTCAAGTTTGTAAAAATAAAATTGATATATTTAGATACTACATAAAAAGTAATACAAGTCATAATAATTTATAATTCAAATAATTTAGACAAAATGTAAGAAAAACGTGATCAAAGAACAACCTCGAGACTCCCCAAATAGTAATAGGTTCACATAAATTGAAACAGAGGGAGTATAAGTCACCATAATTAACAATTTAAAAGACATATGAGATAATTACGGTCAAAGAACAACACGTTTAACTCTCAAAAAGCGAAAAGTGTAAAACAACTTGGGACGGAGGGAGTACATACGTTAAAGCGGTATGGCACCCGAAACTTTCAAATCCTGGATCTGCCGGCTCAGCACTAGCACTGTTAATGGCTTTAAATCCTAATCCCTACGGCATGGTTACAGCCACTAATCCCTACGGATTAATCAATAAACTACATATTTAATTATTTCTCAAATACGCGACCAAAAGACGTGAAAATTAGCGTTCAATGTCAAGAAATGAAGAAATGGGAACATCTAACCTAGAACAAAATCCACATGCAAAAGACGTGAAAGTTGGTGCTTTCATGCTCCTGCAAATATTTTTTTCATATCATTAATTTTTAAAAGATGCCTAATATTATCTACTCACTAAGAAAGTTATCAACTTTTTCGTCCATTTTTAAAAAAATCAATTTTGGCATCTAACGAAAGCAAACATCAAACAAGCAAATTCATATTTTCATGTCGTTTCTAGTTACATTTGAGTCAACAGTCATCTAAGTACGACCGAGTGAGGTTCCTCCGTTCCTGTATGATTAGTCATCTGAGCACATTCTTTTTTTTTTTTTTTTTTTTTAACCTGACGGTAACAGGTAAATATTTATTCATATCTAATCAAATAATTCAATTTTAACATATAAAAAACATATTACTTGACCAAGTATGTATATTGCATTCATTGATTTAATGAGTGCAAATAAAATTTTAACTCATAAATGGTGTGGATTCACCTGCCTACTGCATTTTATTTGAACACATGCACACGCCCATACATTATTTTGAACCCTTCAGAATACATATTTATACTAACTTTTCATCTTGTGCACATGCGTCTCATGCTATCTTTGGCAGGTATAAAGTATAAACTGAGCCCCATGCCATTATTATGTCATTTCTATACATCTATCGTTGAATCATTAGCTTTGATATCAGTTATTGATCAGTTAAGTTAGCCCAAATATACTTAATACTCTTAACATGGTACTCATGATATTATTTGATTTGAGTCAAGCCTACCGGTTTCTTCCAAAAGTCATCACATCATTAATTAAGAATATACCTACACTTTTATACATGACTTTCCAATCGTTTCAACTACCAACGTGTAACCTTGTTGCACATCAAAGTATCAAACACGTCCACATAACAATGATGCACCTTTATCTGTTGCTGCCATGCATCAACTAGTATGTTGAGATGGATGAGATCCTCCGCCCTTAATTAAAGATCTCGAATTCGAGCTCTGAAATGGAGAAATTCTTGATAGAAAGCATTTTCCCTCTTATAAGGTTTATGCGACGCGGATTTAAACTAGTCGGTCACTGAATTTCGGATAGGAGATGACTAATAACAAAAAATGGAATCTTTATCATTTGCTTGTTTCTGCTGATGCAAGTATTAATGTATGCTCACTAAAAGATGCCAACATCTCATGTGAAACTCACTACCTCAACTCTAAAAGAAGGACGTGGCCCCACGCCTATTTCTATTCATTAAAGGTAGATAGTTTTATGTTGCCCAAAGCCTATGATCTAGTATAAATTCACTAAAATTGAAGTATATAGGCTAATCGAATGATGCTTTGAAACTTTAAAAAATAATGGCGCCGCCAACGCATGATACAATGTTTTCTTTTAAACATATATTAGTATATCAACGAATTAGCATTTTCTCCAGGACCATGTGTACAAACTACAAGCAATGGTGGTGCCCCATTGTGCTTAAATTGAGAAGCAGAAAAATATAAAAACCTTAACCTTCCCCAAGGGGAAAATTTTCAATTCTGTTTTAGAATAAATTAACATTTAATTGTAATTTTGAGGATAATGCCACAGTCCAAATTTGAAGGACAAATAATAATGTATAAACAATGGAGAGAACTTTACGACCAACAGACAGCAAAATTGTCCATTTGCAACTGCTTGTCAGGTGAACGTTGGCCTAGCCAACTGCCAATACCAGCCGTCCAACCACTAGATAGGAGCTTTTATCATAGGATATCTTAGGTAGATAGACCTGATTAATTACGTTCATACATTGACAATGTAAATAATTTCTACATGATCCGAATATGTTATAAACTATGTAAAGCAGGGTTTTAACCATTTCCAGATTTATCATATCAGATTTTCTATGAAAAGTATCTGTATATTGTGGGTAGTACCTAAAGACCCTTTTTAATTTGGTGCGTTTTAATCAGATCCCCCTATACCATCAGTAGTTTTAGTTATCCCCCTGAACTGGACTTCTGATAGTTTAGGAGGGATGTGGATAAAATGCATCAAGTTTAGGTGAGTCTTGGCCTATACTGTATTTTATCTAATAATTTAAGTTTCTTATATGCTATGATCTCATATTTTAACGTGGTATCAAATTAGCTAATAAAAGAATAGAAGAAATATACTTAATTTTCTTAGATGAGATAATCACAAATTTTAACATAGCGAACTTAACCTGGTGGTGTTGTAAGAAATTTAAACATTGTCAGTGCATGCACATAACTTAGACTAATAAAAGAACTAAACAGTATGTTGATTCTATTAGAGGAAGGATGAAATAAGATTATGAGGGAGGTATAACTAATGGTAGATCATTCACACATGGGACTGGATATATATCGATGATATATTACTACTTGATGAGATTAATTGACGTAATTAATATGACTAGTAAGAACTAAAAAAAAAAATAAAAAAAAATTTATATATCCGATTCAAACTTATTTGGGATATATAGAGCAAGGCTAGTCAATAAAAGGATCCAATTGATTATAGAAACATGAGTTTAATTAGTCCGTGATTCTAGCTGCATACTTAGCTTTTGTGGGAGTAGGAGCTAGCTAGAGTACTAGCGTTTCTTGTAGGCCAACAACTTGATATAGCTTTAAAAGTCATTATAACAGTCAAGTTGGTCCTTATAATATATAGTACACAGCTTAAAACTGAGCAAAAGGCTGACTAGAATTTAGAATTCACAGTATCAGACCTAACATACCCTTTACGGGTAACATTTGGGTAGTTTTATTCAGTATTATTCTTTGTGATATGTAGTATCGCAGCACAAGAAGAGACCGAGTCATTAATATACCCATACTGAAGAGAAAAGTATTAGCCTTGATATAAGCTTGCAAATCTCTCTCTCTCTCTCTCTCTCTCTCTCTATATATATATATATATATATATATATGCCAAAGCAAGGAAGAAAAAAAAAAGGTCGTCTAAGTCTGTTAAGAAAATGGACCTTTAGTTTAATCAAAATGTTAAGTTCATGAGATGAGGAATGTTTAATAGTCCACCAATGTGGCACTCGAATAGGAGCCTAAAATTGTCAATGAATAATAAGGATTAACCTGACTCGTATACTATTTTAAGAAAATAATATTAAGACTAATTATACTCCGAAACCTAGTTAATTAATGAGCTAAAAATTTTCCAAAACATATAAGAAGATAACGGCTCATCCCTCAATCAATGTGGGACTCCGACAAGCTATATATATTTTGAAGCATCAAACATGAGTATTATACGTTTGTTTTGTTTGAATGAACTTTGACACGAAAAGATTAATCGATTCAGATTGTGAAATCCATTCGATCGACTAACCCCGAATGACTTAACATGCATGGTACGGTAGTCGAGAAAATAGGTTGAACAAGCTAACATATATTTACTCCTATCAGATTAGCTAGGCTAAGTGAATATTACTTGCACCAGATAGAGCATTTAGCTATTACTATACCTTTTTCACATACACAAAATAGAAAAAAAGAAAGGCCTAGGTCCGTGATGGATTCGGGATTTCATATGAGATTCAAAAAATTACTAAAATGTCACACCTAGAATTTAAACTCCTTTGTCACTAAATTAGTATCTTCCCTTATATCAAAGAGATTCAATAATTTATATTTCAAAAATAAATTTATTTTTACTTTATTTGCATGTACAATATAATTTTCAGTCAATGAATTCGATATTTCATTTGAACCACCTTGCCACAAGCTAGCTCCACCACTGGTCTATATAATCACATAATGTCATAGGTTCCTCCTTCTGAATTGACAAAGCCTCCATGTATCCTAGGTTATGTTTTTTCATTTGGTGGAGCAGGAGTGGGAGGTTGAGGATGAGATTATTCTCCAATGAATATTAGAAACATCCTTATACCTAAAAGACACCTTTTTTTAGACCCATTAAAAAATGAGAAAAGATTAAAATCTTTATGATGATGGAGAATCCATTCTGGAGCTTTGTCGGTTTAGTCACTTAACTATAAAATTTGATCATGTTCTCTCCATTATCATCACCATCATATAGCCCTTTTTTTTCACCATTGCTTCCTTATAAATAGTCATCTGGATAATAAACTCCATGCAACAACAATAACACTTGTATCCTCTTGCAACTCAACCTAGCCAAAGCCCCTCATTATCCTTTGCTTAACTAATTAATATTCGATTATCATGGCTAATTCATCAATTTCTTCAAAATCATTAATGCTAGTACTTCTCTTCATCTTCTTCTTTTTTTGCCACTTCATGACTACGGAGGCTCGCATTAACTATAAAATTTGATCATGTTCTCTCCATTATGCGAGCCTCCGTAGTCAAGAAGTGGCAAAAAAAGAAGAAGATGAAGAGAAGTACTAGCATTAATGATTTTGAAGAAATTGATGAATTAGCCATGATAATGGAAGATTAATTAATTAAGCAAAGGATAATGAGGGGCTCTGGCTAGGTTGAGTTGCAAGAGGATACAAGTGTTATTGTTGTTGCATGGAGTTTATTATCCAGATGACTATTTATAAGGAAGCAATGGTGAAGAAAAAGGGCTATATGATGGTGATGATAATGGAGAGAACATGATCAAATTTTATAGTTAAGTGACTAAACCGACAAAGCTCCAGCATGGATTCTCCATCATCATAAAGATTTTAATCTTTTCTCATTTTTTAATGTGTCTGAAAAAGGGTGTCTTTTAGGTATAAGGATGTTTCTAATATTCATTGGAGAGTAATTTCATCCTCAACCTCCCACTCCTGCTCCACCAAATGAAAAAACATAACCTAGGATACATGGAAACTTTGTCAATTCAGAAGGAGGAACCTATGACATTATGTGATTATATAGACCAGTGGTGGAGCTAGCTTGTGGCAAGGTGGTTCAATTGAAATATCGAATTCGTTGATTGAAAAATTATATTGTACGTGCAAATGAAGTAAAAATAAATTTATTTTTGAAATATAAATTGTTAGAGGAAGATACTAATTTAGTGGCAAAGGAGGTTCAAAATTGCTTTTGGTTACTAGTTTAAATTCTAGGTGTGACATTTTAGTAATTTTTTGAATCTCATGTATGAAATTCTGAAACCATCACGGACCTAGGCCTTTCTTTTTTTCTTCTTTTTCTATTTTGTGTATTTGTGTATGTGAAAAAGGTATAGTAATACCTAAATGCTCTATCTAGTGCAAGTAATATTCACTTAGCCTAGCTAATCTCATAGGAGTAAATATATGTTAGCTCGTTCAACCTATTTTCTTGACTACCATGCATGTTAAGTCATTCGGGGTTAGTCGATGAGGAAAATATATATATATATATATATACATATATAAATTAAGTTGTTATTTAATTGTAATATTAATATTTTTATGTTTTATATGCAGGAAATACCATAATTTAATAAATAAACTCAAGAGATCAAAATGAAGAAGAAAGGAAGAGAAAAGGAAGCCTGCAAAGAGGAAACCAATTGTGCAAATTTTCTTTAGTGTGGGACCCATCAAATTGAAACAAAAACAAAATGGAAACAGAAAAGCTGGAAAGGAAAAAGAAAAAAAAAAAAAAGAGGCTACTATACGTAATAGCCTATTGCCATATACATGCAACTTTAAAGCAAGTGGGCTATTATTTAAAGGAGAATTTGTAGGTCATGAAACCAATTTTAAAACATGAAGTTGCAATTTGCCAACTTGGAGACAATCTGCAGTGAACACCAATTTAAGTTAACGCAATTGCAAATTGCAAGCTACAAGTTGCCAAATCTAGAGATATATGACCTTGAAAGACTCTATAAATAGAGCTTGTTTTAGCTGCTGGGAGACACGAATTGGGAAAGGAATTCAGACACCAATTCGGAGGAGAAGAGGCAAATATAATTCTTTCCATTCTTAGAAGCCTTCTTCTCCTACTATTTCTTTAATTATTCAGTGTTGAAAAATATTCCAGTTCCTGCTTTTAATTAAATAACGGAATTATTCTTCTTGAATATTTCTTCTATTTTCTTATTTAATGGACAAAGATATTTTCGTTAGCAGTACTAGCTCCAGTATGGAGTAACTTTTCTTGTGTTGGGAGAATGACGGATCTTGATATTTCTATATAATAGTAGATATTATTCCTCAATTTCGCATGCTTGAGTTGAAGCTTTCTATTTAACTTTTATCTGCTTTGCTGTTAGATGTTATTTTATTTGTTAGCGTCTATCTAATTTATACTATAAATTAACATTTTACTAATTCTGTAATCGAGAGAGGCGGAAGAAGTAACATAGTTAATTGTGGTATTGATAGATGTTAACATTTATTTAGTAACATCTATCTATTTTATGTTATAATTAATTTTACACTTATTTGTAATCGAGAGAGGTGGATAGTGTAGTAATTAGTCATAGCAAGGTAACCGAAAGGGACTTACTAAAAAGAGCATGTTTCAGTTCAAGCATATATTTCTGGTTCTTTAATATTACTATTTTGATAATTAATTTGTATAACCGAGAGGAGTGCAATTAATTGTTCAACTTAAGTAATAATATATAAATGTAATCGCGAGAGGCATTTATACATTTTTGAGAAATAGAAATTGAAGAAGAAAGAATTTACTTTATAATGGATATATGTCAAAGTCGAGAACCCAATAACTTTTATTATATTTGTAAAAACCAAAAAGAAATAATTTCTCTAATTCTCTTTTTAATTATTAATTAGTTAATTCACCCCTCAATTGTTTCTGATTTTCTCAAATTGTAATTAAAACAATAAACGTCTGTAGAATAGATAAACTAATCTCTGTGGGTTCGACATCTTTCTATAATATTATTTGACAAGGGTACGAGTAAAAATTTATATACGCCAGACACTCGTCATTAGTCGATCGAATGGATTTCACAATCTGAATCGATTAATCTTTTCGTGTCAAAGTTCATTCAAACAAAACAAACGTATAATACTCATGTTTGATGCTTCAACATATATATAGCTTGTCGGAGTACCACATTGATTGAGGGATGAGCCGTTATCTTCTTATATGTTTTGGAAAAATTTCACTTCATTAATTAACTAGGTTTCGAGTATAATTAGTCTTAATATTATTTTCTTAAAATAGTATACGAGTCGGAGTTAATCCTTATTATTCATTGACCCAAATTTTAGGCCTTATTCCAAATTCCACATCGGTGGATCGTTAAACATTCCTCATCTCATGAACTTAACATTTTGATTAAACTCAAGGTCCATTTTCTTAACAGACTTAGACGACCTTTTTTTTCTTCCTTGCTATGGCATATATTGTAACGACCCTTCCGTTTATTATGGAAATTTAGGACTCCATTGGAAATTCCGAGGCCGCGGGTGGATTCGTAGGACGTCTTTTTGTATGTATGCATGTTTCGTATTGTGTTTTGAGGCCTTTGATGAAATGTGGGGTGATAGGGGGGAAAAACTGGACAGAAACCGACCTCACTGCCCAAAATGGACCGCTGTAGTGGTGGGATTACCGTTGCGGCGGTACCGCTATAGCGGTGCCTCGACTGCTGCCAGCGGCCAACCATTTCTTTGGTGGCCGCTGTGGCGGAAGGTGGACTGCTATGGCGGTACCGCTATAGCGAGGAACCGACCGCCCTAGCGGTCGCGGGGAAAGTTGGGGCCGCCTCGCAAGGTGTAGCGACCACCGGCCGGTCGACGAGAGTGTTAATCCGGGTTTTAAATGCCTTAGTTTTATTTTCTTATTCATAACACCCTAACACACTTCCCAACAAACACTCGAGAGAGAATTTTCAAGTTAGGGCAAGACAATCTTGTGAGGTAAGTTCCATTGCTGTCATTCTATCATTCCTTTCCCCTTCATTATTGTAATCATCCCCATGGGTCTCTAATGGTGATATTGAATTAGAAACCCTAGAATATTAATGAAACTTCTAAACTTGATGGGTTATGATTATTATCGCTTAGTTATCATCTAAGTGCGTTGGTTAGTTGTTATTTGTCATAAATTGAACATTTAAAGACATAAACTAAGTGATTGGAGACCTAGGGTTCTATCAAAATGGTGTCTTGCCATGGAAAACCGCTTGTAATGGGAATATTGATAGAATGTTGTTATAAAGTGATTTAGTAATGATTTGTAAGGGTCTAGATAGGTTGTTTATCACCTAGAAAATCATCCACCCTCGGAACGGGGTGTGAAGCGGTATTCTTGCGCTGGAACTTGTGATTCGATATAACTCATCGAGCCTTCTATTTCTAGACTTTGAGCGTTTTAAGGCTTGAGGAAAGGAAAGGTCAGCAGAAAGTGACTTGCATTGTTCCGGCCCGCTTTCGAGGTAGGTTACGCTTATTTGAAGTTAGACTTTGTTAGTTGAATGTATGTTTGTGATTTCATTAGAGAAAGCATGTTCAGTATTCATTACATGATATTGTATGGTTGAGCTCTTATGTCATGCGATTGAATGTCGTGGGGGCTTCATGCCATTATTCCCTGTGATTTAATCACCAGTTGGTTGTATTGCAAGAGAAGTTAATATAGTCTTCTTTATATTGCGACATGAAATGCATGAGGTGAATACGGATATTGAGAAGGTAAGAAACACTCGTTCGTAAAGGTATGACAAGGCATATATGTGGCCTAGATTACGGGTTCGTGGTCCGAGGTTAGTTCCGAAACGAGGTTTATTGTTATATCCCGCGTCCAAGGTTCTCGTTCGGAAATGAAGTTGTACTGGTCCGATGAGTGTTCCTGAATGAGTGGGTACATGGACACCATGGGTCCTCGTGTCATGACTACCGAGCTATGACATCGCCAGTACGTGTGTACAATGAGCGAGTGAAGGTGTAGTGTACTTTTATCTCCGTTGTAGTTAACGTGTTTCGTGATTCTCGGGAAATCTGATCCGTTGTGTTTTTCTCGTGGCCGACTCGCGATGTATCGACATTCATGTATGATTGACTCGGCTTGGTTATTTTAGTGATTTCATGATGAGCATGCATGATACTAATCTTAGTCGGCCTATAACGCTTACCTATGTTATTACGTGTTTGCACCGATATTACCTTGTCGCATTCTTTAAATGCGTATTTTGATATGTAGACCGCTACTCGTCCTAACATCTAGCATGGAGGATATTTGCTCACAAATTTTGGGGTGAGCTTCTTCTCATGCGAGGCCGCCCGAAGATCTCCTACTTATGATGTCTTTTCTCATTCTAGACATTATGGATATTTATTAGATAGATTTCAGTTCTTAGATGTGTTTTTGGCTTAGAGTCCTGTACGATGACTTTCGAATTTTGGGGGAATTTGTAATAGCTAGACTTTAGTATTTTATGGTATGACTTACCCGCTTATTTGATGCGTGAATGAGTATAATCATTTGAATTGTTTAATATAAAATCAGACTTAAATGAATAGAGATCTTGTTTCTGTTCGCCCACTAGGATTTAGTTGGGTGCCAGTTGTGGCGGGTCGGGTCGTGACAAATTGAGCAGTAGGAATAAATACGAATTTGTCAAACCAACGCCGATTATGACCATCCTCTGGATCTACAAACAATTTACTGGATCCCCGATCTCTAAACATAATCATAGAGCCTCGGATAAAACAGATTGAATTCAGATATAGAATATGATCAAGAGTAATATTTACCCCGGCAAGATGAGCAGCATGCTCAAGTAATTGAAATAATCGCCAAACCCCGGGAGTAATTTGTGCCACACAAATTTTCAAACGGCGGTAAAATTCATCTATCAAAAGCGAAAGAGGCAAAGTAAAGCCAATAGTGAAAGGATAGATCTACACCGCAGAATATCCGGAAAGATGAGTAGTCATGACATATCCTTTCCGGGAACCATGATGTCGAGATCACGATTTGTCCAAAGGCCATCTTTCCCGAATAGAACCGCAGACTCCTCGTTGACATACGAGTAGTAATTGAAGAAACTAAGACCACCCTTTCCTCGTCTAGCTTTGAAACATCACAGTTATCGCCTTTCGGAAGGACAATCTTCAAATTTGTAGTATGAGAAGGATTCTTTGGAATCACACTATCACCGTAAGGAGATTCACATTCACTATATCGTTTTCATCATCACCAACATCGAAGTCAGCGAAGATAAAGGCTCCGGAAATAGAAAGAAAAAAGAATAGCGGCCACCCAAAATTTTTTAGGGGGCAATCTGTTCTTAGGTTTTTCAACACCCACATTGGGAGGAAGAGCATCAACAATCACTACTAAAAAAACAGCGTTTAGTGACGGACGACGTATCCGTCGCTACCGCATATATCCGTTGCTAAACATGTGTTGCGACGATTAGCGACGAATGGCGTCTGTATTTATTTTGCGCGTTGCTAACCTATTAGCGACGGAAAATTGAAATCCGTTGGTAAACTTAGGCTGCAGTAGCGACGTATGAGATCCGTTGCACATTATAGCAACGGATTATTTTTGTTGCTATTGTTATAAATTCGTGACTAATTTCATATTTCATTTCGTCGTTTTAGTAAATTAGCGACGAAAACCATTGTCGCTATTCCGTCGCAAAATATTGAATTATTTGTGCCCGCATTTAGCGACAATAGAATATTTGTCCCTCTAGCAACGACCAAAATCCGTCGCAACTGTATTACAAATATTTTTCTTCCGTTTTTTTTTTTTAAATACGCCCGTTGAAACATACTAAATACAAATTAATAAATACCCTTAAAAAATAACCGACATTCACATAAAATAATATTTATAAAAAAGTTCAAAATAGATAGCGAAATCTCAATCGTTAAGTCCAAAACACCGACAACACCAAGCTATCAACTACCAAAAGAACCCACACATCCATCAAGTATTGGTAGGCATAAGTTTGTTCTTTCCAACAAAAAAGCGGATAACATAAAAAACTAATGCATGGGTGAAGGACTACGATCACCATCGAAACTAAAGGATCAACATCGTCAACGTTGCAGAGTAGAGGAGGGCACCATGGGTGCCACAACCGACGGTTTGTCGACAGAGTATTTCGACGATGTAATGCGAAGAAATCACCCGCGTGCCTTTCTCACACAAATAAAGGAAGCAAGCGATCACCGTTGTAGGAATCAATCGCATCACTAACTCCTCCATATTTTCCGT